>NW_019154206.1:7990-10840 GCF_002288905.1 Enhydra lutris kenyoni | reverse complement strand
CTGCCTGAATGGATTTGCTGTTTGCTCAAATAAGCTCTTTGGGGGAAAAATTATTTTTGGTGTTATTGTGACGGCCTATTTAGCCAGAGCGATTCCATCTGGTTAAACAATGACTTTGTTGTTTATACAGTAAAACTTAAACTGTCCCTGCCTCCCCTTCTCCAGGGGACTTACTTAAAACAAGTCCCGGAAACCAGTCCCAGGTAACAAAGCCCAAATCAAGAGTGGGTCAGGCTGGTTGGAGGTATTCAATTAGTGGGGGCGCATACTGTCTCCCTAGCTACCAAGGAGTATGGGCTCCGCCTCTTGGGTACATTATGGGCACCAATTCTGAACAGGGTCTATAGGCTAGTTCAAATATTTAGTATAGGGTAAATTGTAATTCAGTTGGTTACTTATGTGTGACATAGCATGATTGTGCAGCTTTCTCTGTGTTACAATCTCATTGGCCACCTGTGCATGGCCAGGCCCAACCACATGGCCTTTGCCCTTAAAAGCTAGTCTGTAAGGCAGAGAGAGGTCGCCTCTTAGCAAGAGACGGCGCTGACCGGTCAGTTTGATTCTCAATGCTTGGCGCGAAATAAAGCTTTGCTCAACCTTCACTTTGTATCAGTCTCACTCCTTTTACCATGGACCCAACACCATAAGGGTGATTTTATTAAACCACGGGGAAAAGAGGGGCGCCTGTGTGGCTCAGTGGGTTAAGCCTCTGCCTTTCGGCTCAGGTCATGATCTCAGGGTCCTAGAATTGAGCCCCACATCGGGCGCTCTGCTCAGGGAGGAGCCTGCTCCCCGCCCCCCGCCTGCCTCTCTGCCTACTTGTGATCTTTCTCTCTGTCAAATAAATAAATAAAATCTTAAAAAAATATAAATAAAGCACAGGGAAGGGACAGGTGGGGAGAAAGAGCTGCCATTTGGAAATATTAATGCAACTCAGTTTATCCTTTAACAGAACTAATAAAAACCCACATGACTCATCTCTGCTCAGTCGTGTTCTCATGGCAAGGGATTCATTTGCACTCATGTAATACTACATCCAGTCCCCCTTCTCACGAAATACCCTCTCCTTGTTAGGAGGGAACAGAAGGCAAGCTGAGGGCAAAGCAGAAACTGACACCGCCACCATGGGATATATATGACATTCCTAAGGCATCCCGGTTGCCCTAGAAGAAGAATGAAGACCAACATGACTCATCTTTGCTTAGTGGTGTTTTTATTGATAAAGGGCTTCTTTCTTGCGCAGTATAATAATACATCCAGTCCCCTCTTCTTACAAAAGCCCATCACGTTATTCTCATCACACCTGCCAGATTCTAAGATAGATTTCATATTTCTGCTTCGTGTTTCCTTTCCTTGAACATAATAAAACCACAGGAAGATAGGA
Source organism: Enhydra lutris kenyoni (assembly GCF_002288905.1). Lineage (NCBI taxonomy): Eukaryota > Metazoa > Chordata > Mammalia > Carnivora > Mustelidae > Enhydra > Enhydra lutris. The sequence continues at coordinate 9,456 of NW_019154206.1, read as the reverse complement.
CTGCTTGTCTTGTGCCTGCGTTTTTCTGCATACACCTACAAAAAGTTCTGAAAACCAAGTATGAGCTCAATGCTCATTTGTTAGAACAGTGAGTAGAGATGACATTTGCCTTTCCTTTTCGTTTTAACCTTCCCTGTGCCCTAAATATTCTCTCTACTTCTCCTTCCAAAGCACTGTGATAATTAGTTAAGTAAACCCCATTTAAAATGGAGTCATTTTGGGCGCCTGGATGGCTGAGTGGGTTAAAGCCTCTGCCTTCAGGTCAGGTCGTGATTTCAAGGTCCTGGAATCCAGGCCGCATGGGGGAGCCTACTTCCCGCCCGCCCCACATCCGCCCCCAACCCTGCTGCCTCTCTGCCTACTTGTGATCTCCCTCAAATAAATTTACAAAAAAATAAAAGTGAGTCATTTTAATGGGACGCTGTATCACAGGTGGGCAGGCATGATGAACAGGCGGAAGGAAGATCCTTTTTATCTTCATAAAGGAGGTTGATTTCTTTGTAGGATTGTAATGTCCTTTAAACAAAAGAAACGATCTCTCTTTGTCAAAGAAAGGACACAGTAACCTCGGCTTGCACCAATGAAACACTGCCGATACCACGCTCTCTATATCTTTTCTTGATTGATCTTTCATAGGAAGCCGACCTCACCATCTCCTTCTAAGAGGTAAGAAAAGCTAACCTTCTCCTATTCTCTTCAGACTATCTTGTAGCTGGCCGCAGTGTATTTATTCCTAGCTGAAATTCCTCTGTTCCTGAAGAAACTCAGTTTGCAAGTAAATATAACTGCCCATTTATACTTAAGGTTCAGAGTAGTATAAGCCTCACCGTTTCAGGAATGACAAATGACACATTTTGATATAAACAGCCTCACAAGCTCCAGTCACATTGGGCTAGCACGGTGACATGCTCTTTTTGATTCTGCCTTTTCCTAGATTTGTGAAGCCTTTTGCGAAAAGGTCTCTGAGGTGACAACCGTGTTTCAGCTTCTCCTGATCTGAAGGGACACCTGGGATCCGGAACTCCACGATGTGCCAGTCTCGGAGACCGCCAGAAGCCTGAGAGCCACCACACCCGGAAGAGCGTAGCGCCTGAGGACGCAGCGAGGAGCCAATGAGGGCCAGGAACACGGCATTTCTAGGCGTGCGCATCCGCTGCGGGCGGGACTTCCGGCCTCGTCCCCGCCCGCGGGGTTGTAGCCCGAGGTTAGGTCGGTTTGTCTCCTCAGGTTCCGGAGCGCGGGTCAGTTCGTGGAAACTGAGGCTGAAGACCCGAGGGGCGTCGCTATCCTCGCCGCACACAGTTCAGCTCGGGTGTCCGCTCCCCTCCGGCCCGCTGCCGGCCCACCGAGTCCGATGGCGGCGGCCGCGCCCAGGGACTCGGCTGAGGTAAACGCTCGTCCCCGGGCCCTCCCCGCCGCCCCCCACCCAGACCCCGAAGGCCCGAGCGCGGGGCGCCTGCTCGCGG
>NW_019154206.1:5423-7686 GCF_002288905.1 Enhydra lutris kenyoni | reverse complement strand
GCGCCGCCGCCGGGGGTGAGCGCGCAGGCAGGGCGCGCAGCAGGAGGCAATTGCAAAGTGGATGATAGTGATTTTCTTAAAGATATTTATTTGACATAAAACACGCGCATGTTGAGGGCTCGGAGGAGAGGGGGAGAGAGAATCCCTGCTGCCCCAGCATCCTCTGATCCTGACCTGAGCCAAAGTCAGGAGTGGGGCCCTCAAGGGACAGCGTCACCGAGACCCTTCAGTGTTATTGTTGATGGAGTAGAATGACCACCGTGGATGTTGGAGAATTGGTTGAATTGTGGTCCTTACAAAAAAAAAAAAAAAAAGATGTTACTTATTTGATCAGAAGTAGGAAGAGAGGCAGACAGAAAGAGGGGGGAAGTAGGCTCCCTGCCGCCGCGGGACTCCATCCCAGGACCTGAGATCATGAACTGAGCCTCCCAGGCTACCCAAATTACGATACTTGAGCCAAACCAAATTGTGGGTGTTGCGGGTGACAGACAAGAGAAAGGGAGGGGTCTGGGAAAACTCCAGCGAACGGTAAAAATGAAACAAAAACTGGCAGTTATTTTACCCACCAAAATGGTGGGTAAAGGAAAGAAATTGCAGTTCAGAACAAACAAGCTTCGACAAAACAGTAGGACAGTCAGGAGTACAAAGGAGAGGTAGGATTTTTTTTAAGGGGAAAAGGGCAGAGTTTTGAAGGCTGTTATGAACACCCAGTGCATTGGAGTAAACTGGGAGTCCCAAGAACAGTGGCTTGGCATTGGCTGAACTGTTGGGTGGGGTGATGGAAAGCCTGTCTTTTTTGGAGCTCAGGGGTAGTGAAGTACTCTGGCAGTATAGGGTCGAGTCTGTCCCTCCTCTTGCGACTGCAGTTCATCACGGTAGTAGTGTCTGAGGGTCTCCCAGTTGCAGCCTCTGACCCCATGTTGGTGAGTTTTCCCATTATTAATTTTCACATGGCTAGGGTAGCCAAAGGGATAGAGGCTGCCATCATCCGGATGGAAGTTACCAGTGAGTTGATTGTCCTTGGGGATACCTAAGTTGTTTTCATATTGTTTACAATCTCTGATATTTCAGAGAAGTGTGAGTGATGGCAAAAGGTGGGCAGCTGGATGGGAAATCTTGGGAAACAGGGGCGAGAAAGACCATTCAGGATGGACAGTTGGAAGAATGATAGGTATTGTGTAGGGTGGAGATTTGGATCACGTTTAGGAAGGGAATGCAGAGTACCCAGGCAATGCTATCTCTAGGTCGCAGGGTCCTGGTAAACTGTGCTTCAGTGTTTCTCTTCTTCAGCTCCTGGTTGGGTTTGCTGGGCATGGCCAACACAGGTGGTGAAGGAGAAAGAATGATGTGGCAGATACATGGGCAAGCCTTCCATGGAATGATCGAACAAGAGATACAGCTAGGACACCTAGGAGTTTGTTTGTCTGTTTTCCCCAGTAGTCTCCATGCCTGATATACAGTCTAACATGGGGGCTGAACTCACGACCCTGATCAAGACCTCAGCTAAGAGCAGAAACCAGCCCTTAACCCATGGAGACATACAGCACCTCTTGTACAGGAGCATTTGATAGTCTGGGGATGCTCTTTATTCAGTGTTGTGGGTCTTCAACAACAATTTGGGATGTTTTTATGGTCCTTGAGGTGTTTCAAAGACTTGCTGTTAGAAAAGGTTTGGGGGGGGACGCCTGGGTGGCTCAGTTGGTTGGGCAGCTGCCTTCGGCTCAGGTCATGATCCCAGCGTCCTGGGATCAAGTCCCACATCGGGCTCCTTGCTCGTCAGGGAACCTGCTTCTCCCTCTGCCTCTGCCTGCCATTCTGTCTGCCTGTGCTCGCTCTCTCCCTCTCTCTCTCTCTGACAAATAAATAAATAAAATCTTTAAAAAAAAAAAAAAAAAAAAGAAAAAGAAAAGGTTTGGGGCAAATGTGGTCATTTGTGATGCACTGTGCTGGGCAGGGAGATTCCAGAGAGACCACTGGAGACTTCACAAAGGTTCAGTGGAAAGTGGTACCTTCAGATTGTCGAGGGCCAGCATGGGCAGCAGAGAAGTAGAAGACGGTGTAGGAGGATCCTAGGTTGACAGTGGTTGTGAGTGTCGTACTGCAGGGAGGATTAGAGGCAGGTGAGGAGGCTTCTCAGCAGCATTTGAGGCTTTCCCTCAGTTGGGATCCATGGGAGTACTGGGGTGGTAGCGAAACCTGTTTGAGTTTGTCACACGTCCTTTGGTTGTCAAGTGACAAGGACAAGTGTGAGTCAAGGGAGAAT
>NW_019154206.1:0-3426 GCF_002288905.1 Enhydra lutris kenyoni | reverse complement strand
TACTTCTCCAGACTGCCCTGTATGGTTCTTTTTGTGGTGTTATATCGCTTTTTTACCTGCCACCCTACATTCATCTTTGTGACTTATGATTGACAAATAAAATTGTATTATTGAAATTATATTACATAATGATTTGATATACATTGTGAATTTTTATTTATTTATTTATTTGAGAGAGAGAGAGTGTGTGTGTGTGTGTGTGAGAGAGAGAGAGAGAGAGAGAGAGAGACAGAGAGGGAGACAGAGGGAAGAGAGAGAGCCAGGAGAGGGGCAGAGAGAGAAACCCGTGGTGACTGTGCTGAGCAGGGATCCTGAGGCAGGCCTTGATCTCTAGACCCAGACATCGAGGTGCCCTTACATTATGAAATTACTAACAAAATGAACCTGATCAGTACAGGATCGCTTGACACAATTACATTTTCTGTTGTTGGTGGTTCTAAAGCTTAATATCTACTCAAATAGCAAATTTCAAGTGTTCCATAGAATATTGTCAACTGTAGTCAATGTGCTGTATGATAGAGCCTCAGAAGTTATCTTGTGAATGTTAGTCGTATCCTTACCAACATCTCCCCATTTCCCTCAGTCTTTAGCTTGTGGCATTCTACTTTCTGTTTCTTTGAGTTTGACTTTTTTCTTTTCTTAATAAATATCCACGTAGGGGCGCCTGGGTGGCTCAGTGGGCTAAAGGCTCTGCCTTCAGCTCAGGTCATGAATCCGGGGTCCTGGGGTTGAGCTCAGACATCGGGCTCATTGCTTGGCGGGAAGCCTGCGTCGTCCTCTCTCTCTCTCTGCCTGCCTCTCTGCCTACTTGTGATCTCTGTCTGTCAAATAAATAAATAAAAAATCTTAAAAAAAAAAATATCCACATAAGTGGGTTTGTACCCTGTATCCACATATAGGGTTTGTGTTTTGCTGTGTGGCTTATTTGACTTAGTGTGGTGTTTTTCAGATTCATCTGTTTGTGGCAAGTGGCAGGGTTGCCTGCAGTTTTATGGCTGACTATTCCTGCACATGGGTGTACTAAGTGTTTTTTGTCACGTTATTTATTTCTCTATCTAGAAACAATTTATTTTTTTATTTTTTTTAAAGATAGACTCCATGCCCACTGTGGGGCTTAAACTCACCACCTGAGATCAAGAGTTGTGTACTCTATGGACTGAGTTGGGAGGTTGCCCCCGATTTGTCAGTATAAACACTGACACACAGTAATGTTTCCATACGTTGGCTTTGTGAATAGTACTGCAGTGGATGTTCCCGTTCGGGGAGGTTGTGGAGATACAGATTCTGTGTCCTTGGAATACATACCTAGAAATGGCGGTGGTCGACTGTGTGGTAGTTGTATTTTCAATTTTTGTTGGGTGTCCCTAGTATTTTCCATATAGACTTCCCTGTACACGTTCCCAGCAGCGGTATTCCAGTGTTGCTTTTTCTGCACATCCTGACCAGGGTGTTACCTCTTGTCTTTTTTGGTAATAGCCATTGTAACAGGTAGGAGGTGATATCTTGTGGTTTTGGTTTTCGTTTCCCTGATGATTGGTGATTGTGAGCACGTGTTAGTCACTTGTACATCCTTTTCCCTCTCTGGTGTGTTTCATTGGCTCTGGTGCCCCTGAAAAGTTGCACTTTTCAATTTGGTGTAGTGGTATTTGTGAGTGCTTGCTTTCGTTGTGTGTGCTTCACATGTCCTACTCAAAAAAGCATTGTCAGGAATAAGGTTACGGAGCTTTTCCCTCTGTTTTTTTCCTGTGAATTTTAGGGTTTGAGATCCTATGTGTAGGTCCTTAATCAATTTGAAGTTCATTTCCTTGAGTGCTGCAAGCAGGAGACCCAGGATCCTTGTGTTTTCGTTTGGACAGTCAGATATCACAGTAGTGTGAAAGAGGTTATTGTTCCCCAGGGTTGATTCTTGGCCTCATTGTCAAAGATTAGTCATCTGTAGACGTGTTGCTTTACTTCTGGGCTCTTCATTCCGTTCCACTGGTCTGTTTGGATGCCCGTGCCCTAGTGTTGTGAAAACAATGGCTTTGTAGTATAGTTTGAAACCACAAGTGTGCTGCCTTCAGCTTGATCTTCTTTCTCAAATTGCTTTGGCTCCAGACATGGGTTAACTCGCTGGCCAGTGTTCCGGTGTCCCCTGTGGAGCAGGAAGCTGGAGGCTGTGTCGATCAGGGGCCGCAGTCGCACCCACCCCGGGGCGGATGGAGCCAGCCCAGGCCTCATTTCTCACGCATCACACATATCTGTGCTAATACAGTCTCCAGCCGTCTTTCTGTGTGCTTGTGCCCCCTTTGATGGTCTCCTGTGTTCTAGTCAATGTTAATGGGCTGTTGGGCACTTCAGGCTAAGGCCACTCATAGACAGCTGTCGAGCTGATTTTTTGTTGAGGCGAGGGATGATTTCTGCTTTCCCGCCATCCTGCTGCCATCAGTCACATAGGATGTTTTTCTTTGTTGTGTCCTGAGTAGCTCTGGGACAGTGCTGGCGGTCCCCTTGGCCCGTTTTCCTACAGTATTGGTATGCTTCTGGTACCCTTTGGTTGCTCAGGAAGGCTTCCAGGGAAGAGTCCGTTGTGTGTCATAGCATGGACATGCTCCAGGCATGACCAGGTGGGCTCATAGGGAACCTGGTTCTGGTGGATGGCAGCTGGGAAAGGTGTGATACCAGCACTGTGTTCAGATCATACTGAGTTTCTTCAATTTCTTCAACCTGACCACGGTGTCTCCGCAGATGGCCACACCCCATTTCTGTCTTTCCTTCCTTACTGTTGACAGTTTGTGGACTTCTGAATTCTACCCTTTGGTACTTCCATGATGTCCAGTATAGGGGTAATTAATGCTTCTCGGGCCTCCACATGCCACCGGTATCTCTCACTGCTATTTCCGTGTGGTTCAGCATTCACCCCTGAAAGTTTTACCATGACATATTCACATGCCCTCAACTGTCCTTGACCACAAGTAAATGTCTTGGGGTGGGATATTCCTGTAGCCTCTACTCAGCCAAATCTCAGTAGCAGAAATGGACCTACACAAACCTTTGGGCAAAGGATAAGCTGTAGGCTCTGGCTGTCTTCCTTGTGTCCTACCCTAGTTTTCTGTCCTTCTAGTGTGCTCTCCCTAGTACTCTGACTGGTTGTGCCCAGTCGTGCACAGCGACCTCTCTTTCAAATGAATTCTGTCTCCTTTGTCTGGAAAAGCATGCTGTACTTAGGTGAGTCGGGTGCGTGTGTGATGGGTTCACCCCGCGCTACAGCCAGCACGTGTTTCACCAACGTTTCTCTGCCTTCAGGTTGCTGCTGTGGAGCAGAGGATGAGGAGGCCCCCTTTGCACAGAGTGCTTCTGTGGGCGTTTCACAGACCTGGACGCCCAGGGCTGCTCTGTCTTCCCGGAAGACCCACCCCTGTGAGATGTGTGGTCCCGTCTTGAGAG
>NW_019154205.1:783772-805000 GCF_002288905.1 Enhydra lutris kenyoni | reverse complement strand
CCTGGGCTGTTTGGTCTTGGGGCTGCCTGCTGTGTCCCCAGGGCCCCTAGAGCTCCTGCTTCCTCACTGGGTCCCAGCATCAGGCACACTTCCCTCTAGGTCTCAGAGCCCAGATCATGGAAACCCTGGCTTGAGGTGAGTATAGACAATCCAGTGTTCTTTCTGACAGTTTTGTTTGGTAGAAGCAAGTTGCTGCTTACTGGCCTTTACACAGAGAAGTGCTTTTATATTGATGTTCATTATTTATTTGGCTAGTTTCCCAATTGAAATTTCTCTCCTGTTCATTTTTTCTCTTTTCAAGAATGTCAAGTATAATGTGTCATCTTAGGTTTTTTTATGTTATTTTTAAAATATATATCCCACATTAATATTTATATTTTTATTCCTTCTCTCATGTCTTAAATTTATGATTACTCTGTTGTCTTTTTTTTTATTTTTGTAATTTTTTTGTTAGTTTTTAACCTTTGTTTATATCTGAGTTTTTAAAAAGTCTTTTGTTTTATTGCGGGTCTTTTTTTTTCTTTTGAGATTGCTTTTATAGCTTTATCTTATTTTTTTTTTTTACAGGAATCTGGTGTTTTGGAAAGGACTTTAAGTATATGAGTTATTTTGTGGTTTCTTTTTTATCTTTTCTAAGAAACAATTTAAATATATTTGTAACATATATTCCAGTGAAATTTTTTCTGTGCCCTAAGTGGAGGGTATAGTGTGTACCCAGAGTATAACACTATCATGGCCATATTGCATAACATTTTTAAGTTTCCTTGTGTCATTCCTTCTTTTATTTATAGCTCGTTTTCCCTCAGATAAATTCCTTGAGAAAATTTCACTTTTTTAAGAATTGAAAATAATATGATACAAACCTAGTCATCATTAGTTTATTATTTAGGATTTGTGAACTTTCACCCAGCAGCCTTCACCTATGTGATTTTATTTGAGGTGCTTGTCTGGGTTCCTCCTCTGTGTTTCTCCTCCCAGGTGCTCATGTTTTCTCTGTACCATGTCTTGTCCCCAGGATCCTGTGGTCACTGCTTGTTAGTGCTGTTCAAGATCAGCAGACTGCATACTTCAATATGTTAAAGTTTAAATTTTGCTGTCCTGCCCTTTATCTCCTGTGTTTTATGTCTTGTTTTTGACTTGTCTTCTTGGGTTGCTTTTTGTCTTATACCTTGGTCCTAAGACACATATTAGATCCATCTTCACTGGGACTGATCAGGTGGTACTTTCAGCTATTCCCACAGTTCCTAAGTTGTGGTTTTGAGCTTCTGTCACCATTCATACTATTGCTTTTTTTGCCCCCCCCCCCCCCAAGTCCTGAGTTGCTTCTTTGATCTGCCATCAGTAGCTGCTGCTCTGTTAACATCTCTTTTTTCATACCCTAAGTAGCAAATATCATTCACCAGCACTAGGACCATGCTGCTGCTCTTATGCAACTCCCCCCTGGGTCCTAAGTTAGGACTTTGACTTCCCTGGCCAAGACTTGTATCTTGTTTTCTGCACACTCTCCTTTGGTTTCTGAGAATACACTTTGACCTTTAGGGCATGCTGCCCCTGCAACCCTTTCCCTAGGCCTATTCCACTGTTATAGTATATCGTCCCTAACCTCTTGATTCTACTACATCCTGCTTACCTTTCTGCTAGGGCCTTAGTCATATAATGATTCCCAGTGACTCAGACCTCGTTTAATAAGTGTTGTGAACATGCCCTTAGTTCTGATACCAACACTATGGTATTCACCATCATTCAGATATCATAGCAGTTCCATATGCCTCTAAGCATAAAATCCAGCTGTGTTGTCATGCTGAGTACCAGCATGCAAGACCTGGCTCCAAGTGAGACCTGCTTGGGTAGAAATTCCTCCATGAATGCAGAAGAACACAATTGCTTTTGCTGCTGGAGAACCCAACAGCCCTAGCCACCACTGCCACCACAAATATGTGCAGGAGACCTTCAAACTTGGCCAGTAAGATCCATATAGTATTTTCTATGTTGACCTCAGCTGACAGAACTGCTTGTAGAATACATTCCTGCACCCTCCTTAGAATCAGAGATGCTGCATCCTACTCAAATTGCACCCTTCAGCCACGTTCAGGTGAAGTTTCTCCAGTGAAGGCAGTGAAGGCAGTTTGAAATAGGTGACTGTTCTCTGAAATGTGGAGACGCCAATGTGTAGGTACCTGCAACACACAAACATAAAAGAAAATATAATACCACCAAAAATCACAGTAATCTTTCAGTAATTTATCCCAAAGAAAAAGAGATGTGAAAATTACCTGAAAAATAATTTAAAAATAATTATTATAAGTAAATTCAGCATGATTTAAAAGAGTACATATAGAAAACTTAATGAACTCAGGAAAACACTGCACAAAGATAATGCAAAGTTGTAAATTGTAAAAAATTGTAGAAATTGTAAAAAAAAAACTAAACATAAATGTTGAACTGAATAATACAATGAATGAAATGAGAAATTGATTTTGAGATTTAATAGTAGCCTTGGTAAAGCAGAAGAAGGAATATGTAAGTTTCAAGACAGATCTCTTGAAATTATTCAATAAGAGGGGAGAAAGAGAAGATTGGGGATCCCAGAAGGTAGAGAATCGGAGGTGCAAGAAGTTTATTTAATAATGACTGAAAACTTCCCAAGTTTAGGGAGTGTTATGGACATCCAGATATATAAAACACAAAGTTCTTCAAACAGATTCATCCCATAGAGATCTTTTCTGAGATACATTATAATCCAACTCTCAAGGATTAAAGACAGAATCTTGAAAGCAACAACAGAAAAATGACTCATTAAGTACAATGTAACCCTGATGAAGCTATGAGCTGATTTCTCAGTGGAAACTCTGTGGGGCAGGAGGGTGTGGAAAGGTACATCCAAAGTGCTGAAAAACAAAATTATCAATGAAGAATATTATATTCATCAAAATCACCCATCAAAAATGTATAAGCACTTTGACAGATAAGCAAAGCTGAGAGACTTCACCACCACTCCCCCTGCCTTACAAAAAATGATAGAGGGAGTTCTTCAACTTATAAAGCTGAAATGTTTTCTTATAATACACAGTATACAAGTTGTAAATTGTGACATTAGGTGAAGTCGCTCAAAAGGTCAACATAGGAAGATCCTGAACTTCATTTCTCATTGAAACACCAATCAACAGCTACATATGGGACAATTTCTTCTGAAAAATTCTGACAACTAGCTGATTGACTCCTTCATATTGGGCAAAGAAGAAGAAATCCATATTGAAGTGTTTAGGAGAGTCAGAGACATAATCTTGTCATAAACCCCACCCCAACGCAGTAACCCACAAACAGAAGGGAACTCACAAACATGTGGATTCTCTCTGAGGAGGAAATAGTTCATACCCCAACCTAGCCCCACCAAACGTCTAAGACCTGCGCCTGAGAGGTGAGCCTCCAAACATCTGGCTTTGAAAACCATCCTGACTCATAGTCACAAGACACAAAGGACTATAGCAAACTATGAAATGGTTGTTAAAGGGCTCATGTATGGACTCACCCCAGGGCCCTATGGATAAGCAGCCATTTAAACAGCACCCGGATTTTATGTAAAACTAATATATTTGCTAATCCTAAAGCATCAGCTGGATGGGCAGGGGCATATTGGGGCACTCTGGGATGAAGGCTGATGTGTACCATTTCCACATTCTCCTGCCTTGGTGAATTTTGTGGGTGCCATTTCACTTCAGATGTGAGCACACAAAGAATGATGATAAAGGGATGCAAAAAGATATTTGTGAAAACAAAATCCAAAAGAAAGCTAGAATAAGTATCCTTATAGAAGACAAAGTAGACTTTATTTTTTAAAAAAATTTATTTATTTGTTAGAGAGAGAGAGAGATAGAGAAAAGAGCAAGAGAGAGCACCTATGAGTGCAGGGGGGAGGAGCAGAGGGGGAGGGAGAGAAAGAGTGAGAGAATCCCTGGCAGACTCCATGCCACTGAGCACAGAGCCCAGTGTGGGGCTGGATCTCACAACCCTGAAATTACAACCTGAGTTGAAAGCAAGAGTCAGATACCTAACCAACTGAGCCACCCAGGCACCTCAAAAATAGACTTTTTAAAGCAAATATTGTAATAAGGGACAAAAAAGGGTATTACAGAATGATAAAGGGGTCAATCCAACAAGATATAACATTTGTAAATATTGAGCACTCAACATAGCATCTGAATTTATGAAGCAAATATTAATAGGCCCAAAGGGAGAAATGACAATAAAATAATAGGAGAATTTAATGCCAAACCTACATCAGTAGATAGATCATCCAGACAGAAAGGAAAAAAAAAAACACGGTATCAATGTTCATCAGGGATATTCGTCTATAATTCTCATTTTTGATGGGGTCTTTGTCTGCTTTTGGGATCAGGGTAATGCTGGCCTCACAGAATGAGTTTGGAGGTTTTCCTTCCATTTCTATTTTTTGGAACAGCTTCAGTAGAATAGGTATAATTTCTTTCAATATTTGGTAGAATTACCCTAGGAAGCCATCTGGCCCTGGACTCTTGTTTTTTGAGATATTTTTGACTGTTTCAATTTCGTTACTGGTTATTGGTCTATTCATACTGTCTAGTTCTTCCTGTTTCAGTCTTGGTAGTTTGTAACTTCCCAGGAAGTCATCAGTTTCTTCCAGGTTGCTTAATTTCTTGGCATATAATTGCTGGTAATAATTGCTAGTAATTGTTTCTATTTCCATGGTGTTAGTTGTGATCAATCCTCTTTTATTCATGATTTTATTAATTTGGGTCCTTTCTCTTTCTTTTGGAAAAGTCTGGCCAGAGGTTTATCAATCTTTTTAATTATTTCAAAGAACCAGCTTCTAGTTTCCTTGATTTGTTCTACTGTTACTCTGGTTTGTATTTCATTGATTTCTGCTCTAATCTTTACTATTTCTCTTCTCCTGCTTGCTTTAGGCTTTATTTGCTATTTTTTTTTCCCTCCAGATGCTTTAGGAGTAAGGTTAGTTTGTGCATTGGGCATTTTTCAAATTTTTTGAGAGACGCTTGGGTGGCTATGTACTTATCCCTAAGGACAGCCTTTGCAGTATCCGATAGGTTCTGAACTGATGTGCTTTCATTTTCATTGGTTTGCATGAACTTCTTAAGTTCCTCTTTAGTTTCCTGGTTGACCTATTCATTCTTTAGCAGGATGCTCTTTAACCTTCAAGTGTTTCAGTTCCTTCTAAATTTGTCCTTGTGGTTGAGTTCCTGTCTCAATGCACTGTGGTCTGAAAATATGCAGGGAATAATCTCAATCTTTTGGTATCAGTTGAGATTTGTGACCCAGTATGTGATCTGTTCTGGAGAAAGTTCCATATACACTCAAGAAGAATGACTATTCTGTTCTTTTAGGATGGAATGTTGTGTATATATCTGTGAAGTCCATCTGGTCCAATATGTCATCCAAAGCTTTTGTTTCTTTGTTAATCTTCTGCTTAGATGATCTATCCACTGCTGTGAGTGGAATGTTGAAGTCTCCTACTATTAATGTATTATTTATGATTCTTTATTTTGGTTCTTAGTTGGTTTATGTAATTGGCTGCTCCCATGTTGTGGGCATCGATATTTACAATTGTTAATTCTTCTTGTTGGATAGACACTTTAAGTATGATATAATGTCCCTATATATCTCTTATTACAGCCTTTGGTTTAAAATCTAAGTTGTCTGATATAAGAATTGCTGCTCCAGCAATGGGCACAGTCGCCAAACTGTGGAAAGAGCCAAGATGCCCTTCAACAGACGAATGAATCAAAAAGATATGTTCCATATATACAATGGAGTATTATGCTTCCATCAGAAAGGATGAATACCCAACTTTTGTATCAACGTGGATGGGACTGAAGGAGATTATTCTGAGTGAAATAAGTCAAGCAGAGAGAGTCAATTATCATATGGTTTCACTTACTTGTGGAGCATAAGGAATAACATGGAGGACATTGGGAGAAGCAGAGGAGAAGTGAGTTGGGGGAAGTTGGAGGGGGAGAAGAACCATGAGAGACTGTGGACTCTGAGAAACAAACTGAGGGTTTTGGGGGGAGGGGTGTGGAGAGTTGGGTGAGCCTGGTGGTAGGTATTAAGGAGGGCACATATTGCATGGACTACTGGGTGTGGTGCATAAATAATGGATCTTGGAACACTGAAAAAATAAAATAAAATAAAATTAAAAAAAGAATTGCTGCTCCAGCTTTCTTTTGAGGTCTGTTGGCATGATAAATTGTTCTCCATCCACTCACTTTCAATCTGGAGGTATCTTTAGGTTCAAAATGAGTCTCTTGTATACAGCATATGGATATGTCCTGCTTTTTTCTTTTAACCAATTGGAAACCCTGTGTCTTTTGATGGGAACATTCAGTCCATTTACATTGAGATTAACTATTGGGAAGATATGAATTTAATGCCACCATATTGCCTGTAAATTCCTGTTTCTTTTCTTTTTTTTTTAAGATTTTATTTATTTGACAGACAGAGATCACAAGTAGGCAGAGAGGCAGGCAGAGAGAGAGGAGGAAGCAGGCTCTCCACAGAGCAGAGAGCCTGACATGGGGCTCAATCCCAGGACTCTGGGATCATGGCCTGAGCCGAAGGCAGAGGCTTTAACCCACTGAGCCACCCAGGTGCCCCTAAATTCCTGTTTCTATAGATTGTCTCTGTTAATTTCTGGCCCATTTTATACTTGAAGTCTTTCTTCTTTCATAGAACCCCCCTTAATATTTCTTGCAGGGCTGGCTTAGTTGTCACATATTCTTTCAGTTTCTGCCTGTCCTGGAAGCTCTTTGTCTCTCCATCCGTTCTGAATGACAGCCTTGCTGGATAAAGTATTCTTGGCTGCAATTTCTTCTCATTCAGTACCTGACTATGTCTTGCCAACCCTTTCTGGCTTGCCAGGTCTCTGTGGATTAGTCTGATGTTATTCTGATGTTTCTCCTTCCATATGTAAGAAATCTTTTACCCCTAGCTGCTCTCAGGATAGGGTCCTTAGCTCTAAGATTTGCAAGATTCACCATTATATGCCAGGGTATTGGTCTATTTTTAGTGACTTTTGGAGGGATCCTCTCTGGCTCTTGGACATGAATGACTGTTTCCTTACCCAGATGAGGGAACTTCTCAGCTATGATTTGCTCAAATATACCTTCTAGCCCTCTCTCCCCACCCCTTTGGGATCCCAATATTTCTGACATTGGAACATTTCATGGCATAATTAATCTCTGCAAAAGTTTTTTTCATGTCCTACTAGCAGCCTATCTCTGGAGGCACTTCTTTCTTTTCCATCAGTTTATCTTCTAGATCACTAATTTTCTCTTCTGCCTAATTTACCCTGGCTGTTAAGAGTATCCAATTTAGACTGCATCTCATTCTCTCCAACACATGTTGTTTACTGTCTTGTTAATTTTGGCCATTCTAACTGGTGTAAGGTGGTATTTCAATTCAGTTTTGATTTGAATCTCCCTGATGGCTAGTGATGATGAACATTTTTTCATGTGTCTGTTAGCCATTTGTATGTCTTCATTGGAGAAGTGTCTGTTCATGTCTTCTGCCCATTTTTTGACATGATTATCTGTTATGCATGTGTTGAGTTTGAGGAGTTCTTTATAGATCTTGGATATCAACCCTTTGACTATAGTGTCATTTGTGAATATCTTCTCCCATTCCGTGGGTTCCCTCTTTGTTTTGTTGACTGTTTCCTTTGCTGTGCAGAAGCTTTTGATCTTGATGAAGTCCCAAAAATTCATTTTCACTTTTGTTTCCTTTGCCTTTGGAGACATACCTTGAAAGAAGGTGCTGTGGCCGATGTCAAAGAGGTTACTGCCTATGTTCTCCCCTAGGATTCTGATGGATTCCTGCCCCACGTTGAGGTCTTTTATCCATTTCGAGTTTATCTTTGTGTATGGTGTAAGAGAATGGTTGAGTTTCACTATACGTACATAGCTGTCCAATTTTCCCAGCACAATTTATTGAAGAGACTGTCTTTTTCCCACTGGATATTTTTTCCTGCTTTGTCGAAGATTATTTGACCATAGAGTTGCAGGTCCATATCTGGGCTCTCCACTCTATTCTGCTGGTCTATGTGTCTGTTTTTATGCCAGTACCATGCTGTCTTGGTGATCACAGCTTTGTACTAAAGCTTGAAATCAAGCAACACGATGCCCCAATTTTGTTTTTCTTTTCAACATTTCCTTAGCAATTCAGGGTCTCTTCTGGTTCTGTACAAATTTTAGGATTGTTTGTTCCAGCTCTTTGAAAAATGCCAGTAGAATTTTGATCGAAATGGCATTGAAAGTATGGATTTCTCTAGGCAGTATAGACATTTTAACAATGCTTATTCTTTTGATCCATGAGCATGGAATGGATCTTTTTGTGTCTTCTTCAATTTCTTTCATGAGTGTTCTATAGTTCCTCAAGTACAGATCCTTTGCCTCTTTGGATAGGTTTATTCCCAGGTGTGTTATGGTTCTTGTATACTAAATGGAATTGATTCTGAGATTTCCCTTTCTGTATTTTCACTGTTAGTGTATAAGAAAGCAACTGATTTCTGCACATTGATTTTGTATCCTGCCACATTCCTGAATTGCTGTATGAGTTCTAGTAGTTTGAGGTGGAGTCTTTTGGTTTTCCATATAAGTTATCATGTCTTCTCATTCATATCAATTTTTAATTTGGTCTGTTTAGAACTCATTTCTGCTCTTAGAGTTCCTATATTGTCACCAATGCTTCTTCCAAGCCTACCTATTGATTTAATGATTGATATCCTGAGTTCTATCTGACGTCTTGCTTATATCCATATCCATTAGTTCTATGGTAGAGGATACTGTCTCTGTTTCTTTTCTTTGTTGGGAGTTCCTCCTCCTAGTCATTCTGTTGAGGGATCTTTGGGTGAATGAGCAGAGTCCAAAATATCAACCATGACCCAAGGAAAATGCACCCTAGCAAAATCCAGAGTGTTCAGAAGCCAATGCTGAAAAAGCCAAGTCAAAATGAAAACAGAAGAATAAAATTTGTAAAATTAAAAAAAAAAATTAAAAAGAGGGTGAGGGGAAGGGGACTATAATCCCTTAGTGTGGACAAAACAGATTGTTTCATTTGTTCCTAGGTGTATTTTGGTCTGTGTTAGATGACACTATTTCCCAAAATTACAAAGAAAGTAAAATTTGTATATTTATAAAGGTAAAATTGAATAGTGAAAAAAAGCCTTCAATAAGCATCTATCTATAAAAAATAAGTGTAAAAAATACAAGTTAAAAAGGTACAATGACATATAAGTTGATATTATAAACATTTAGCTGAAATGAGAAAAAGATAAAAAGAAAAAAAACAGAAAAGACATAAGAAAAAGAAAAAAAATGAGAATTTTATCTGAAAAATGAACAAGCCATGAGGCAGCAGCTAGAGCTCAATATACAATTTTCCTCTAGCATCGGGATTTTATAATCTTATGAGATCTGTGGTGTTGTCCTCCACTTGCTCTGCCAGCCTGTCTTCTGGAGCAGAGGTCTGATATTCTGTTTCCCAGGTAACCCTGCTTTGGTGGAATTTCCTTGCCCTTGTCAGTGGATGGGCTCAGTGGAAACTGGTCCTCTGTGCTTTTGTTCTCGGCGACTTTTCGTGACTCTTCCAAGGGTCAGAGCAAAAATGGTCATATCCAAGCCTCTAACCCAGAGCAGAGAAATCACAGTCTGCTTTCTTCACCAAACCCTCTAGGACAATCTCCATTTCTGTATGTATCACCAAAAATGACAGCCTCCCATAGTGCTACCCACAGTAACCCTCTCAGAGGTAGTCCCAGGGACCCAGGACTGTCACTGCCCTTTTCACTTCTGAAATCATGAGTGGCCATAAGCTCGCGTGCATGCTTGAAGCTCTTGGATAATGTCTGGGTGCTGCTCTAAAGCTTTTTCCTGGCCTCTAATACTTTGTGAGTTTTTGCCTGTTTGTGGGTGTGGGTTCCTAATTTTTTCAGGCTGCCCAGGAGAAGAGAGATTCTCAACCAGTTGGTTTGCAGTTTATGATGATCCGAGCTGAGAGTCCCTTCCTGGGCTCACTGACAATAACATGCTTCCTGGCTCCCCTGCTCAGGCACTCTGTCAGTCCCAGAAGTCTCTTTGGCTCTGAGGCTTCTTGTATCCTGAGACCACAATGCTCTACCTAGAATTCAGCCTCTTCATTTCCAGAGCCCCTTTAAGAGAGGTATGTCACTCCCTAGAGCGGATTTCTAAGGTGTCTGATTTTGAAGTCTGGTGTTATATCACTTTCCAAGAGCCAGCTTGTGGAGGCTTTCTCCCTCTTCTGTTTATCTTCTGCTATCTCCCTGTAGATTCACCACTCTGCACATCTTACCTTGCAATAAACAGTTGCTTTTCTGCTTGTAGAGATCCAGATATATATTCTTACATATCGGGCTGATTTTGTGGGCATTCAGAATGGTTTGGTAGATACTCAGCTAAACACAGGGGACTGGTTGAAACAGGGTCCCCTACTCCTCCACCATCTTTCCTCTCTCCAGGAGCTGATTCTTTGAAAATTAAGAAAATAGAAGACAACTACCTTTAACTAGGCTCACCAAGAAAAAATAGAGAAGACATAAATAAATAAAATCTGAAATAAGGATACATTAAAAGGGATACTACAAAAAAAACCACAAAAAATGTAAGTCAAAAGTATCAATAAATGAATAAATTCCTAAACGCATACATGGCCTACCAAGACTGAATCATGAAGAATAAAAGACCTGTATAGACTGATTATTAGTTAAAAGACAGAAACTGTAATCAAAATGCTCCTGACAAAAGTCCAGGTTCAGTTGTCTTCATTGTTGAATTCTATCAAACATTGAGAAAAAAAAAAAAAAAGAATTACTAGAAATCCTTCTTAAACACTTCCAAAAAAATTGAAAAAAAGATGGAACACTTCTAAAGTAATTAAAAAAAAAGACTTTATTTATTTATTTGAGAGAGAGACAGTGAGAGAGAGCATGAAAGAGAAGGTCAAAGGGAGAAGCAGACTCCTGCAGAGCTGGGAACCTGATGCGTGACTTGATCCCGGGACTCTTGGATCATGACCCGAGCTGAAGGCAGTTGCTTAACTAACTGAGCCACCCAGACACCTCTAAAGTCATTTTTAAGGCAAACATTACCATGATACCAAAACCAGACAAGGCAAACACAAGAAAAGAAAATTACATGTCAATACACCTGATGAATATAGATGGAAGTGCCTTTAACAAAATATAAGCAAACAAAATTCAAAAATACATTAAAAGGAAAATACACCATTATCAAGTAGGATTTATATTTGGGATGCAAGGATAGCTCAACATCTACAACTCAATCAAGGATGCATCATATTAAAAATGAAGGATATAAATCATATGATTATCTCAATATATGTAGAAAAATCATTTGACAGATTTTATCATCCTTTTAAGATATAAACTCTCAATGACTTGGTCATCAATGACATGTACCTCAACCTAATAAAGGCCATTTATGTCAAACCCTCAGTGGTGAAACATTTAAAGCTTTTTCTCTAAGATCAAGACAAGATAAGCATGTATGCTCTCCACTTTGATTCAACATAAAATAAAAGTGCCAGTAGTAGCTACAGCAGCTAGGACAAATCTACAGCAGAGAAAGAAGGAAAGAGAGAGAGAGAGAGAGAGAGAGAAAGAAAGAAAGAAAGAAAGAAAGAAAGAAAGAAAGAAAGAAAGAGAAAGAAGAAAGAAAACAAGAGAAAAAACAAGAGAGAAGACAAGAACAAAGAAGAGCACCCCAATGGGAAAGTAAGAAGTAAAATTGTCACTATCTTCAGATCAAATGATATTTTATGTAAAAAATCCTAAATATTCTGCCCAAATAATTGTTACACCTTAAAAAAATTCACTGAATTTTCAGGATGCGTAATTAATATGGCAGAAAAATCTGTTTTGTTTCTATATGCTAATTGTGAAAAAACAAAAAAAGTAATTAAAAAAGCAATCCATTTTATAATTGCATCAAAACTAGTAAAATACCTAGGAAATATCCTAGGATTTGAAAGGCTTGTACACTGAAAACTTTTAAGACATTGATGTAATACATTGTAAAAACAACAACAACAACAACAAATAAATGGAATATATTCCATAGTCATGAATTGGAGGAACTAATATTGTTAAAATGTACATATTACCCAAAGTTATCTACAGATTGTATCCAATCTCTTTCACAATTCCAATGGCATTTGTTTCACTTTTTGTTTTTTTTTCAAATTTTTTATCTAAATTCTAGTTAGTTAACATGTAACATAATATTGGTTTCAGGAGTAGAATTTAGTGGTTCATCACTTACACATAACACCCAGTGCTCATCATAACAAGTGCCTTTCTTACTACCCATTACCCATTTAGCTAATACCTCACCCACCTCCCTCCATCAACCCTGTTTGTTCTCTATCTCATTGTTTCTTCCCTCTCTCTTTTTTTGCTTCCCATATGTTCATCTGTTTTCTTTCAAAAATCCACACATGAGTAAAATCACATGTTATTTGTTTTTCTCTAACTGACTTATTTTACTTAGCATAATACACTCTAGCTCCATCCATGTTGCTGTAGTGGCAAGATTACATTCTTTTTGATGGCTGAGTAATAGTCCATTATGTTATGTATAGATATATATCTATATATCTCTTCTTTATCCATTCATCAGTCAATGAATATCTGGGATCTTTCCACAGTTTGGCTATGGCTGATAATGCTGCTGTAAACATCTCCAATGACATTTTTTTTTACAGAAATAGTAAAAATAATCTTAAAATCTGTTTGGAATCATTAAACATCCTAAATTGTTAAAGCAATTTTGAGAAAGAAGAACAAAGTTGGATACAACACACTTCCCTAGTTCAAAGTATATATAAAAGTATAGTTATCAAAACAATAGGCATTGTTATAAAAATAGACACAAAGGTCAATGGAACATAATCAAGAACCCAGAAATAAGCCCATACATATATGGCCAATTAATTTACTGCAAAAGAGCCATGAATAAACAATGGGAAAAAGTCTGTCTCTTCAATAAATCGTGCTGGGCAAATAGGACAGCCACATGCAAAGGAGTGAAACTGGACCACTATCTTATACCTTATAAGAAAATGATCTCAAAGTAGATTAAAGACTTGAATATAAGACCTAAACCCATAAAAGTCCCTAGAAGAAAACCTAGAAGGTAGGCTCCTTGACATCCTTGGTGATGATTTTTTGGAACTGACTTCCACTAGCAAAGGTAACAGAAGAAAACAATAAACAATTGGGACTATATCAGACTAAAAAGGTTCTGTAAATCAAAGGAAACCATCAACAAATGAAAATACAACATATTGAATGGGAGAAAATATTTGCATGTCATATTTGATAAAGGGTTAGTACCCAAAATATATAAAAATTTCATACAACTCATTAGTTAAAAAACAATCTGATAAAAAAATAGTCCTAGGAAATGAATAGATATTTTCCCAAAGAAGATGTACAGATGCTATCAGGTTGAAAAAATTCTCAACATGACTGATCATCGGGGAAATGCAAGTCAAAATCGCAGTGAGATCTCATCTTTCACCTGTTATAATGTCTATTATCAAAAAAAAACAAGAAATAAATGTTTGCAAAGATGTAAAAAAAAGGTGATTATGCACTATTGGTGGGAATATAAATTAGTGCTGCTGCCACCATGAAAAACAGTGTGGAGGTTCCTTAAAAATTAAAAATAGAGGGGTGCCTGGCTGGCTCACTTGGTAGAGGATGTAACTCTTGATCTCAGGGTCATAAATCCAAGCCCCATGTTGGATGTAGAGCTTACTTACAGTAACTATATATCATCTATCTATCTACTCTATCTATCTATCATCTCTACTATATGATCCAATACTTCATTTCTAGGTTTTATCTGAAAACAAAAACAAAAACAAAAACAAAAACAGTAATTCAAAATGGTTTCTGCCCCACTGTGTTCATTACAGAATTATTTACAATAGCGCAGATATGGAAACAACTCAAGTGTCCATTGATAGATAAATGGATAAGGAAGATATCAAACACACATATACACGCACACATGCACACTGCTCAGTCACTAAAAAAAAAAGAAAAGAAAAGAAAAGAAAGAAATCATGCCATTTGCAACACCATGGATGGACCTTGTGGGCATTATGCTAAGTAAAATATGTTAGGCAGAGAAAACACAAATACCAGATGATTTCACTTAAATGGACAATCTAAAACCTGAGGTGGGGGGGAGCTTGCAAATACAGAGAACAGATTGGTGGTTACTAGAAGTGTGGCCAAAAGGTGGGCAGAAATGGGTGAAGGGACTCCAAAGGTACAAACTTTCATATTTCAGATGTCATGGCATTGTAAGTTAGAACATGGCAATGAGAGTTAATAATACTTTACTACATATTTGAAATATGCTGTATGAATAGAACTTAAAAGTCCTTATGAAAACAAACAAAAAGCTGCATGTATGTATGTATTTATTTATATTTTCCATTATGTTCAGTTAGCCAACATATAGTTTCGTAAGTTTTTGTTGTAGTGTTCAATGATTAGTTGTATATAACACCCAGTGCTCATCCCAACACATGTGCTCCTTAATACCCATTGCCTGATTACCCCATCCACCCACCCCCTCTTCTCTGTAACCTTCAGTTTGTTTTCTGGAGTCCAGAGTCTCTCACGGTTTGTCTCCTTCTCTGATTTCTCCCCGTTTAGTTTTCCCTCCCTTCTCCTGCGGTCCTCTGCTCTATTCCTTCTGTTCTGCATATGAGTGAAACCATATGGTAATTGTCTTTCTCTGCTTGACTTATTTCACTTAGCATGTTCCCCTTCAATTCCATCCATGCCAATGCAAATGGTAGGTATTCATCCTTTCAAATGACTGAGTAATATTCCATTGTATATATGAGCCACGTCTTCTTTATCCATAAATTTGTCTGTTGAGGGGCATCTTGGTTCCTTCCACAGTTTGGCTATGGTGAACATTGCTGCTATGAACCTTGAGGTGCATGTGCCCCTTCTTTTCACTACATCTGTATCTCTGGGGTAAACACCTAGTAGTGTAATTGCTCTGGGGTAAACACCTAGTAGTGTAAAATAGGATAACTCTATTTTTAACATCTTCAGGAAGCTCCATACTGTTTTCCAGGGTGACTGTACCAGCTTGCATTCCCACCAACAGTGTAAAAGTGTTCCCCCTTCTCCTCAACCTCGCCAACACTTGTTGCTTCCTGTCTTGTTAATTTTGGCCATTCTGGTTGTTGTAAGGTGGTATCTCATTGTGGTTTTGATTTGTATTTCCCTGATGGCTAGTGATGTTGAGCATTTTTTCGTGTGTTTCTTCACCATTTGTATGTTTTCCTTGGAGAAGAGTCTGTTTCTGTCTTTTGCCTCTTTCTTGACTGGGTTATTTGTTTTTTGGGTGTTGAGTTTGAGAAGTTCTTTATAGATCTTGAATACAAGCCCTTTATCTAAAATGTAATTTGCAAATATCTTCTTCCATTCCATGAGTTTCCCCTTAGTTTTGCTGACGGTTTCCTTTGTTGTGCAAAAGCTTTTTATTTTGATGAAGTCCCAATAGTTTATTTTTTCTTTTGTTTCCCTTGCTTTTAGAGACATGTCTTGAAAGAAGTTCCTGTGTCCAATGTCAAAGAGGTTACTGCCTATGTTCTCCTCTAGGATTTTAATGGATTGAAAGATTGAAAGATTGAAATCTTTCATCCATTTCGAGTTTATCTTTGTGTATGGTGTAAGAGAATAGTCTGGTTTCATTCTTCTGCATGTGACAGTCCAGTTTTCCCAGCACCATTTATTGTACACTTTCAATGCAATTTCTATCAAATACCATTGATATTTTTCACAGAGCTAAAACAAATAATCCTAAAATTTGTGTGGAACCAGAAAAGACCTTGAATTGCAAAAGGCATGTTGAAAAAGAAAAGCTGGGGCGCCTCGGTGGCTCAGTGGGTTGGGGTCTCTGCCTTTGGCTCAGGTCATGGTCCCAGAGTCCTGGGATTGAGCCCTGTGTCGGGCTCTCTGCTCAGCGGGGAGCCTGCTTCCTCCTCTCTCTCTGCCTGCCTCTGCCTACTTGTGATCTCTCTCTCTGTCAAATAAATAAATAAAATGTTAAAAAAAAAAAGAAAAAGAAAAAGAAAAAGAAAAGCTAAGCTGGGGGTATCAGAATGCCTGAATTCAAGCTATATTACAAAGCTGTAGTCATCAAGACAGTATGGTATTGGCACAAAAACAGACACATAGATTAGTGAAACAGAATGAGACCCCAGAAATGGACTCTCAACTCTACGGTCAACTGATCTTTGACAAAGCAGGAAAGAACATCCAATGGAAAAAAGTTGTAATTATGTGTGGTGATGGATGTTGACTTAGTGTGATGGTTATTTCACAATATATACAAATATTGAATCATGATATTGTACAACTAAAACTAATATAATGTTATAGGTCCATTATATCTTAATTAAAAAAAGAGAAGAAACTGGGACATAAACATAAGTTGTGGGGTAGGGGCAAGAAAATATATAGAGCTTTTATGTACAATTTGAGTTATTGTCAGTCTAAAATAGGCTTGTAAGATACATTATGAAAGCCTTATTGTAAGAAGAAATCTAAAACCCATAGTAGGTGTACAAAGACAAAGAGAAAAGAATCAATCCACAGTCTTAGAAAAGTCATCAGTTCACAAACAAAACACCAAAAAAGATAGAAGGGAACAAATGATCTTTAATAGAATCAGAGAATAATTTAATAATCACAATAGTAAGTTCTTAATAAATAATTATTCTGAATGTACATAGTTTAAATTTCCATACCAAAGGGCATGGGCTGTCTGAATGAGTGAAAAAGTGGCACTCAACTATATGCTACTTACAAGAGAGTCACCAAAAATTTAAGGAAACTTATTTAAGAATTTATTTTGTTGTTTTTTTTTTTCTGAAAATGAAGGTATGGAAAAGGTATTCCACGCAAAATGGACACCAACAGAGAACAGGGGTAGCTATACTTATATCAGATGATATAGTTTAAGACAAAAGGCTGTGAAAAAAGCCCAATGTAATTATACAGTAATATGATAATTTTATTAAGAAGATATAACAACTGTAAATATATATTCACCCAATATTGGAACAACTAAATATAGTAAACATTTGTTAACAGATCAGAAGGAAAAAATAGCAATGCAATAATAGTAGGGCACATCAGTACCCTATTTTATTCAACAATGAATGGATCATGCAGACAGAAAATGAATATGCCAATAATGGACTTGAAGTACACTTTAGACTAAATGGACCTAACGGACATATAGAAAGCATTCCACCCAACAATAGCAAATGCACACTCCTCTTAAGCACACAAGAAACATTTTCCAGGATAGATCATGTGTTAGTCACAAAATAAGTTTTAACATTTCAGAATATTGGAATCATATCAGATATCTTTTCCAAGCACAATAGTATGAAATTATAAAACAATAGCAAGAGAAAGCAGGAAATTTCACCAATATGTGAAAAACAACACACTCCTAAAAAACCAAAGGCAATGGGCAAAGAAATAAAAAAGGAACTCAGAAAATATCTTGAGGAAAAAAACCCAAAGCAAAACCAAATTAAAACAACATACTAAAACTTTTGAGACACAGGGTTTCTAGTCCAAGATGGTGACTCAGGAAGACCCTGAAATCACATTCTTCATGGAACAAACCAAGTTATAGTTATTTATAGAACAATTCTTCCTGAAGAAGAATTGGCAGCCCACTGAGCAGCTTCTGCACAATGAAATGAAGAATGGTAAAAGAGAACAGCAAGACAGACAAAAATCTGTGGTTTAAAAGAGCAATTAGTTTATAAAAGAGCCAGCTGTCTTGCCAAATCACCTGCTACTGGAGAGCACAAGGAACACACCCATCTGTGACCACGTGAGCTTCAGCTGCCTTACCAAAGTATTAACTTTTTGAACTTTGGAGAGCATTGGAACCCCCAGCCCATAACATCTCCAGCTCCAGCCAGGCAGGTAAATTCACCAGGCACACAGTCTACATAGGGGATGACCATACATGAAACCATTCCTCCAAGTTTAAATGTAGCTGTCCTATCTAATCCATAGAAACAAGCACAGAAAGTCAAGCAAAATGAGGGAACAGAGAAATATGTTGTAAAAGAAAGAACAATGCAAAATCTCAGAAAAGAACTAATGAAACAAAGACAAAAAAAATGCCTGATAAAAAATTTAAGGTAATTAAAAGTAATCATCCTAGAGATGTGCACTGGAAGGACAGAAGAGTAGATCGCTTCAGTAAGACCTTCAATAAAGCGATACAAAATTTAAGAGCCAATTAGAGTTGAGGAATAAAATAACTGAAATAAACACAGTAGAGGAAATCATCAATTTAACAGATTTAGGAGAACATATCAACGATTTGGAAGATAATGATGGGAAACCAAGGTGAACAGCAAAAAGAGAAAATAATTTTAAAAATGAGCATAGTTTAAGAGTTCAAGCTAAGAAAATGTTCATTATAGGGGTCCCAGAAGAAGAGAGATAGAATGAAGCACAAAACTTTTTTTGAAAAGATGGAAACTTGTCTAAACTGAGAAAGAAAATAGACATCCAGGGCCAAAAAGCACAGAGTTCCAAACAACATAAACCCAAAAAGGAGCACACCATGGTACATAATAATTAAAATATCAAAGGTTAATGATAAAAAGTCTTAAAAGCAGAGGGGCAAGATGGCAGAGAAGTAGGAGATGCTGTTTTAACCAGTCTTTAATCAGTGAGCTGATTATCTACCAGAACACTTTGAAACCAGCCTGAGAAGTAGGATTATATACTTCTGGATCCCTACGGGGTCAGAAGACACCAGTGGACAGGTAAAGCAGAGTGGGAACATCGGACTGATATCAGAAGATCAACAAAAGGGGGAGGGAGCCACCAGAAGCGACCCATTGGACAGAAATACCCCAATACAAGTGTGCCCTGTGATTGGGGACCAGCAATAACTTGGAGTCTAGTTAAAAGCGCTTAAAAAGAGAAAAAGATCTTAAGGGTAAATTGGTGGAATCAGGCAGTTAGGGGCTTAAGCCCACAGACCCAGGATGGCCACCACAGGTGCCTTGCCAGAGGGAGTGCAGAGAAGAATCCAGACCCTGGTCCCTGAGCAGACAGTGCTTGTGAGAGTGTCTGGGTAGCGGTACGTGTGAGAGACTCTGGTGTAGACGCCAGCTTGAGCTCTCTAGAACCACAGCCTTTTGCACTCTGCACGTGTGCTGTGCAACCAGGGTATGAATCGCGCTCCACACCCTCCCCTGATAGAGGTCCATGTGGGTCCTAGTCACTGCTCTTTAGGACCTGCAAGAGTCTGAACACTCCCAGGACAGGCCAACCTGAAAATCTCAGCGTGCTCTCTCTGGTTGGGATCTCTCCAATGGTCTGGGCCTGCCCAGACAGCCACAGCAAAGGCAGCCACTGGAAGCAGGCTCTCTGGACTAATATTGCTCATGCTTTTAGTAGCATCAGGGTAAAGAGACAAGTGGGAGCTCCTGCAACCCCTGAGAATGTGGCTGGGGATGTGCTCTGCTGTGGGGAGGTGGCAGAGGGGGAGTCTATGTGCTCTGGACCACCCAGAGGGGACCAGACGGGCTGCTTTCTGAGAGGGAGGTCTGGGTGCAGTTTGCTTTCCTCTAAACCTCTGAAGAACAGCCAAAAGCCACAGGGAGGGGGGGACCCTCCAGAGAACAAAAGCCTGAAAAACCGGTTGCCTAAGAGCCCAGCCCCTTGATAGGGAGCAGGAGGACTCAACCCAAGCAAGACTGCCTGAAAAACAGCATGGCACCAAGAACCATAAGATACCTGGGAATAAACCTAACTGAAGAGGTAAAGGATCTGTACTCAAGGAACTACAGAACACTCATGAAAGAAATTGAAGAAGACACAAAAGGATGGAAGACCATTCCATGCTCTTGGATCAGAAGAACATTGTTAAAATATCTATACTGCCTAGAGCAATCTATACTTTTAATGCCATTCTGATCAAAATTCCACCAGTATTTTTCAAAGGGCTGGAACAAACAATCCTAATATTTGTATGGAATCAGAAGAGACGCCGAATTGGTAACAAAATGTTGAAAAAGAAAAACAAAACTGGGGGCATCACGTTACCCAATTTCCAGCTTTACTACAAAGCTGTGATCACCAAGACAGCATGGTCCTGGCATAAAAACAGACACATAGACCAGTGGAACAGAGTAGAGAGCCCAGATATGGACTTGCGACTCTATGGTCAAATAATCTTCAACAAAGCAGGAAAAAATATCCAGTGGAAAAAAGACAGTCTCTTCAATAAATGCTGCTGGGACAATTGGACAGCTATATGTAGATGAATGAAACTCGACCATTCTCTTACACCATAGACAAAGATAAACTCGAAATGGATAAAAGACCTCAACGTGAGACAGGAATCGATCAGAATCCTAGAGGAGAACATAGGCAGTAACCTCTTCGATATCAGCCGCAGCAACTTCTTTCAAGCTATGTCTCCAAAGGCAAAGGAAACAAAAATGAAAATGAACTTTTTTTTTCCCTGAAGATTTTATTTATTTATTTGACAAAGAGAGAGAGATCACAAGTAGACAGAGAGGCAGGCAGAGAGAGAGAGAGAGAGAGGGAAGCAGGCTCCCTGCTGAGCAGAGAGCCCGATGCGGGACTCGATCCCAAGACCCTGAGATCATGACCTGAGCCGAAGGCAGCGGCTTAACCCACTGAGCCACCCAGGTGCCCTGAAAATGAACTTTTGGAATTTCATCAAAATCAAAAGCTTCTGCACAGCAAAGGAAACAGTCATCAAAACAAAGAGGGAACCCACGGAATGGGAGAAGATATTTGCAAATGACACTACAGACAAAAGGCTGATATCCAGGATCATAAAGAACTTCTCAAACTCAACACACACAAAACAGATAATCATGTCAAAAAATGGGCAGAAGATATGAACAGACACTTCTCCAATGAAGACATACAAATGGCTATCAGACACATGAAAAAATGTTCATCATCACTAGCCATCAGGGACATTCAAATTAAAACCACATTGAGAGGGGCACCTGGGTGGCTCAGCGGGTTAAAGCCTCTGCCTTCGGCTCAGGTCATGATCCCAGGACCCTGGGATCATG
>NW_019154205.1:782623-783672 GCF_002288905.1 Enhydra lutris kenyoni | reverse complement strand
CAGAAGATATGAACAGACACTTCTCCAATGAAGACATACAAATGGCTATCAGACACATGAAAAAATGTTCATCATCACTAGCCATCAGGGACATTCAAATTAAAACCACATTGAGAGGGGCACCTGGGTGGCTCAGCGGGTTAAAGCCTCTGCCTTCGGCTCAGGTCATGATCCCAGGGTCCTGGGATCGAGCCCCACCTTGGGCTCTCTGTGAAGCAGGGAGCCTGCTTCCCTTCCTCTCTCTCTGCCTGCCTCTCTGTCTACTTGTGATCTCTGTCTGTCAAATAAATAAAATAAAATCTTAAAAAAACCCTATAATTAAAAAAAAAACACCACATTGAGATACCACTTTACACCAGTTAGAATGGCCAAAATTAACAAGACAGTAAACAACGTGTGTTGGAGAGGATGTGGAGAAATGGGAACCCTCTTGCACTGTTGGTGGGAATGCAAGTTGGTGCAGCCACTTTGGAAAACAGTGTGGAGATTCCTCAAGAAATTAAAAATAGAGCTTCCCTATGAACCTGCAATTGCACTACTGGGTATTTACCCCAAAGATACGGATGTAGTGAAAAGAAGGGCCATCTGTACCCCAATGTTTATAGCAACAATGGCCACTGTCGCCAAACTGTGGAAAGAAACAAGATGCTCTTCAACAGATGAATGGATAAGGAAGATGTGGTCCATATACACTATGGAGTATTATGCCTCCATCAGAAAGGATGAATACCCAACTTTTGTATCCACATGGACGGGACTGGAAGAGATTATGCTGAGTGAACTAAGTGAAGCAGAGAAAGTCAATTATCATATGGTTTCACTTACTTGTGAAGCATAACAAATAACATGGAGGACATAGGGAGATGGAGAGGAGAAGGGAGTTGAGGGAAATTGGAAGGGGAGATGAACCATGAGAGACTATGGACTCTGAAAAACAATCTTTTGAAGGGGCGGGAGGTGGGAGGTTGGGGGAGCCAGGTGGTGGGTATTATGGAGGGCATGTATTGCATGGAGCACTGGGTGTGGTGCATAAACAATGAATTCTTTTC
>NW_019154205.1:685428-782523 GCF_002288905.1 Enhydra lutris kenyoni | reverse complement strand
TGGGGAGATGGAGAGGAGAAGGGAGTTGAGGGAAATTGGAAGGGGAGATGAACCATGAGAGACTATGGACTCTGAAAAACAATCTTTTGAAGGGGCGGGAGGTGGGAGGTTGGGGGAGCCAGGTGGTGGGTATTATGGAGGGCATGTATTGCATGGAGCACTGGGTGTGGTGCATAAACAATGAATTCTGTTATGCTGAAAAGAAAAGAAAAAAAAAGCATGGCAGGCCCCTCCTGCAGAAAGCCAGCAAAAAACTCCAAAAGGACAACCAACACAGGGTCCCCATAAAACTGTAAAGCCCTAATATCAGGGGAAAAGAAGATATTAAGCTTCTGGTATTGCCCTAAAACCTGTATACTTCATAGATGCAACTTTTATTTTTAATTCATTCCCACTATTCTTGTTCTTTTTCTTTTTTTATAATTTCTTTAACATATTTACCATCACAACGAGAGGTTTAGTACAACAAATTCCATAATTAACTTTTAACATGAACTTTTTTGATACATATACCTGTGATTTTCTTTTGCTTTTCTATTTTTTAAATATTCATATAGAGACTGTAGTAGGAGATAAAGAAGGACTCTACATCATTCTTAAAGGGTCTATCCACCAAGAAGATCTAACATTTGTAAATATTTATGCCCCCAATACAGGAGCAGCCAACTACATAAGACAGCTATTAATCAACATAAAGAGTCATATTGATATGAATACATTAATAGTAGGGGATCTTAACATGCCACTCTCAGTAATAGATCAGTCAGATCATCCAAGCAGAAAATCAATAAGGAAACAAGAGCATTGAATGACACATTGGACCAGATGGACCTCATAGATATATACAAAACATTCCACCCTAAAACAACAGAATACTCATTCTTCTCAAGTGCACGTGGAACTTTCTCCAGAATAGACCACATACTGGGTCACAAATCAACCAATTGGTCTCAACCAATGCCAAATGATTGAGATTATTCCCTGCATATTCTCAGATCACAATGCTTTGAAACTGGAACTCAACCATGAGAAAAAGTTTGGAAGGAATCCAAACACCTGGAAGCTAAAGACCACCTTGCTTAAGAATGTTTGAATCAGATGATGGTGGAGGAGTAGCAGGCTGAGATGACATCAGGTCACAGGAGTTCAGTTAGTTATCAAATGAAACACCTACAAATCCAGCATGAGATGGAAGAGAAGAAGAACAGCAATTCTAGAAACAGAAAATCTATCACTTTCTGAAAGATAAGACCTGCGGAGAACTGAATCTGAAGCAATGGGAAGATAGACTGCGGGGAGAGGGGCTGCCTCCTGACAAGCGGTGGAGTAATGGAGCACAAAATCAGAACTTATAAAAGTCTGCTCCACTGAGGGACATCACTCCGGAAGCTAAGCAGGAGTGGAGCCATTGTGGGCACAGCATGGTCTCAGGTCCTGCGGGGTCACAGAAGGATCGGGGGTTTCTGAATGTAGCAGAGCTTGCAGGTATTAGAGTGGGGAAGCTGGCTAGAGAGATGCAGCTGAGGAGTGAGGTCTTAACTCAGGGTTACCTTAAACCATGATCGGGGTGGCACAGTTTGGCCACTGCTCTTTTAGCAGGGACCCCACAAGTGGCAGATCTGGGGAGACCCCCCTGGAAGAGCAGAGAAGCAGTAATCTGCTGGGTTTGGATAATCCAAATGGGGCTGTGTGCCAGAGACCAAAAAGATCAGTCACAGGCCGGTTGAGCTTGGAGCACAGCTGGAGACCAGGGAGACTGGAGTTATTGAATGCTTTTTCCTGAGGGTGCACTGAGGAGTGGGGCCCTGAGCTCTCGGCTCCTCGGGCCAGAGATTGGTAGGCTGGCATTTTCATTCCTGTCCTCCAGAGCTGTACAGGAAGCGTTCATGGAACAAAAGCTCCTAAGACCAAACCCGAGCACATTTCTTAGCCTGGCCCCTGGCAAGAGCAGCACAATTCTGCATGGGGCAAAGACATTTGAGAATCACTACAACAGGCTGCTCCCCCAGAAGATCAGCAAGAAATCCAGCCAAGACCAAGCTTACTGATCAAGGAGGACAACAGAATTCCAGAGGAGGGGGAAGCAAAGCATGGAACTCTTGGCTTTCTCCCCATGATTCTTTAGTCTTGCAAAGTTAATTAAATTTTTTAAATTTTATTTCTTAATCTAATTTTTTAACTTCTACTCTTTCCTCTTATAACGTTTTTAACAAGTTTAACAATACCTTTCTTTAAAAAAATCTTTTTGAACCTTTATTATTACAGTCATATTTTATCCTTCATTGTATTTAACTGTATCTTTTGTACGCACATAAGGCTTTTTTCTGAAAAATTTTGGGATACAACCTCTACTAGATCAAAATATACCCTACATCTAGCACAGGGATTGTTCTAGTCTCCAGACTGAGCAAATTCTCTCCACTTTCTTTTTCTTTCCTTTTGCAACTGATTTATCAACTTCTATTTTAGAATTTTTAGAAAATTTTTATCT
This sequence comes from Enhydra lutris kenyoni, assembly GCF_002288905.1. Taxonomy (NCBI): domain Eukaryota; kingdom Metazoa; phylum Chordata; class Mammalia; order Carnivora; family Mustelidae; genus Enhydra; species Enhydra lutris. The sequence continues at coordinate 780,032 of NW_019154205.1, read as the reverse complement.
TTACAGTCATATTCCATCCCTTCATTGTGTCTACCCATATTTGTGTGAGTGTGTGTGTATATATATATATATTTTTTTCTTTCTTTAAAATTTTGGGAGGTAGTTTCTTCTAAGAGAGCAAAATACTCCCAAAATCAAGTGGATCATTCTGTTCTATTCACCAGTCTAATATATATATTTTCTTTTTCCTTTTAAAAAGAATATTTCTTTTAGGAACTTCTGTTTTCCTCCTTTCTTCTCCCCAAGATTTGAGGTCTCTTCTGATTTGGTTAATGCACATTTTTCTGGGGTCTTTGTCACCCTTTTAGTATTTTATTCTCTCCTTCATATATTCTTATCTGAATAAAATGACAAGGCAGAAAAATTCACCGGAAAACAAAACAACAAAAACAAGAGGCAGTACCGAAGGCTCTGGACCTAATCAATACAAGCATTGGTAATATGTCAGATCTATAGTTCAGAATGACGATTCTCAAGGTGCAAGCTGGGCTCAAAAAATGAATGGAAGTTATTAGAGAAACCTTGTCTGGAGAAATAAAAACCATTTTTGGAGAAATAAAAGAACTAAAATCTAACCAACCTGAGATCATAAAAGCTGTTAATGAGGAGCAATAAAAAATGGAGGCTCTTACTGTTAGGATATATGAGGCAGAATAGAGAATTAGGGATATAGAAGACCAAATGACAGAGAATAAAGAAGCTGAGCAAAAGAGAGACAAACAACTACTAGACCACAAGGAGAGAATTCAAGAGATAAGTGATACCATAAGATGAAACATTAGAATAATTGGGATACCAGAAGAAGAGGAAAAAGAGAGGGGGACAGAAGGAATATTGGAGCAAATTATTATAGAGTATTTCCCTATATGGCAAAGGCAACAAGGATCAAAATCCAGGAGGTGCAGAGAAATCCCCTCAAAATCAGTAAGAATAGGTCCACACCCTGTCATCTAATAGTAAAACTTACAAGTCTTAGCGACAAAGAGAAAATCCTGATAGCAGCCCGGGACAAGAAGTCTGTAACATACAATGGTCAAATTATTAGATTGGCAGCAGACTTATCCACAGAGACCTGGCAGACCAGAAAGAACTAGCATTATATATTCAGAGCACTAAACGAAAAAAACATGCAGCCAAGAATACTATATCCAGCTAGGCTATCATTGGAAATAGAAGGAGAGATAAAAAGCTTCCAGGACAAACAAAAACTAAGAGTTTGTAAACACCAAACCAGCTCTACAGGAAATAATGAAAGGGGTCCTCTAAGCAAAGAGAGAGCCTAAGAGTAGTAGATCAGAAAGGAACAGAGACAATGTACAGTAACAGTCACCTTACAGGCAATACAATGGCACTAAACTCATATCTCTGAATAGTTACCCTGAATGTAAATGGTCTAAATGTCCCAATCAAAAGACACAGGGCATCAGAATGTTTTAAAAAACAAAACCCATCAATATGCTATCTACAAGAAACTCATTTTAGACCCAAAGACAACACCAGATTTAAAGTGAGGAGATGGAAAACAATTTACCCTGCTAATGGACATCAAAAGAAAGCTGGGGTGGCAAAACGTATATCAGATACATTAGATGTTAAGCCCAAGACTATAATAAGAGATGAGAAAAGACACTATATCATACTCAAAGGGTCTGCCCCAAAAGAAAATCTAACAATTTTAAATATCTAAGCCCCTAACTTGGGAACAGCCAACTACATAAACCAATAAATAACAAAATCAAAGAAAAACATCGACAATAATACAATAATAGTATGGGACGTTAACACCCCCCTCACTGAAATGGACAGATCATCCAAGCAAAAGATCAACAAGGAAATAAAGGCCTTAAATGACACACTGGACCAGATGGACATCACAGATATATTCAGAACATTCCATCCCAAAGCAACAGAATACACATTCTTCTTTAGTGCACATGGAACAGTCTCCAGAATAGATCACATCCTGCGTCATAAATCAGGTCTCAACTGGTATCAGAAGACTGGGATCATTCCCTGCATATTTTCAGACCACAATGCTCTGAAGCTAGAACTCAATCAAAAGAGGACATTTGGAAAGAACCCAAATCCATGGAAGCTAAAGAGCATCCTACTGAAGAATGAATGGGTCAACCAGGAAATGAAAGAAGAATTGAAAAAAATTCATGGAAACAAATGATAATGAAAACACAACTGTTCGAAATCTGTGGGACACAACAAAGACAGTCCTGAGAGGAAAATATATAACAATGCAAGCCTTTCTCAAGAAACAAGAAAGGTCTCAAATACACAACCTAACCCTACACCTAAGGGAGATGGAGAAAGAACAACAAAGAAAGCCTAAACCCAGCATGAGAAGAGAAGTAATAAAGATCAGAGCAGAAATGAATGAAATAGAAACAAACAAAACAAACCCCCAACCAAACAAACAAAAAACCAAAACATTGGAACAAATCAATGAAACTAGGAGCTGGTTCTTTGAATGAATTAATAAGATTGATAATCCCCTGGCCAGGCTTATCAAAAAGAAAAGAGAAAGGACCCCAATAAATAAAATCATGAATGAAAGAGGAGAGATCACAAACAACAGCAAAGAAATACAAACAATTATAAGAACATATAATGAGCAACTATACGCCAACAAATTTGACAATCTGGAAGAAATGGATACATTGCTAGAGACATATAAACTACCACAACTGAACCAGGATTAAAGAGAACACCAGAACAGACCCATAGCCAGTAAGGAGATTGAAGCAGTCATCAAAAATCTCCCAACAAATAAGAGTCCAGGTCCAGACGGCTTCCCACGGGAATTCTACCAAACATTTAAAGAAGAATTAATTACTATTCTCCTGAAAATATTCCAAAAAATAGAAATGGAAGGAAAACTTCCCAACTCATTTTATGAGGCCAGCATTACCTTGATCCCCAAACCAGACAAAAACCCCATCAAAAAGGAGAATTACAGCCCAATATCCTTGATGAATACAGATGTGAAAATTCTCACCAAAATACTAACCAATAGGATCCAATGGTACATTTAAAGGATTATTCACCACGACCAAATGGGATTTATTCCAGGGCTGCAAGGTTGGTTCAACGTCCGCAAATCAATCAACGTGATACAATAAATTAATAAAAGAAAGAACAAGAACCGTATGATAATCTCAATAGATGCTGAAAAAGCATTTAACAAAGTACAGTCTCCTTTCTTGATCAAAACTCTTCAAAGTGTAAGAATAGAGGATACATACCTTAATACCATCAAAGCCATCTACGAAAAACACACAGCGAATACCATTCTCAATGGAGAAAGGCTGAGAGCTTTTCCACTAAGGTCAGGAACACGGCAGGGATGTCCATTATCACCACTGCTATTCAACATAGTACTAGAAGTCCTAGCCTCAGCAATTAGACAACAAAAAGCAGCTAAAGGCATCCAAATTGGCAAAGAAGAAGACAAACTATTACTCTTTGTAGGTGATATGTTACTTAATGTGGAAAACCGTAGACTCCACTCCAAATCTGATAGAACTTGTACATGAATTCAGTAAAGTGTCAGGATATAAAATCAATGCACAGAAATCAGTTGCATTTCTATATACCAACAACAAGACAGAAGAAATAGAAATTAAAGAGTCAATCCCATTTATAAATGCACCCTAAACCATAAGATAGGAATAAGCCTAACCAAGGAGGCAGAGAATCTGTACTCCGAAAACTATAAGATACTCATGAAAGAAATTGAGGAAGACACAAAGAAATGGAAAAGTTTTTCATGCTCATGGATTGGAAGAACATTGTGGAAATGTCTATGCTACCTAAAGCATTCTACATGTTTAATGCAATCCCTATCAAAATCCCATCTATTTTTTTTCAAAGAAATGGAACAAATAATCCTAAAATTTATATGGAACCACAGAAGACCTCAAATAGCCAGAGGAATGTTGAAAAAGGAAGCCAAAGTTGGCATCATCACAATTCCAGACTTCATGTTCTATTACAAAGCTGTAATCATCAAGACAGTATGGAATTGGCACAAACACAGACACATAGATCAATGGAATAGAATAGAGAGCCAAGAAATAGACCCTCAACTCTACGGTCAACTAATCTTCAACAAAACAGGAAAAGAATGTCCAATGGAAAAAAGACAGTCTCTTCAACAAATGGTGTTGGGAAAATTAGACAGCCACATGCAGAAAAATGAAACTGGACCATTTCATTACACCACACAGAAAAACAGATTCAAAGTGGGTGAAAGACCTCAACGTGAGAAAGGAATCCATCAAAATCCTTGCAGAGAACACAGGCAGTAACCTCTTTGACCTCAGCTGCAGCAACTGCTTCCTAGAAACATCGCCAAAGGCAAGGGAAGCAAGGGCAAAAATGAACTATTGGGACTTCATCAAGATTAAAAGCTTTTGCAAAGCAAAGGAAACAGTCAACAACCAAAAGACAGCTGACATAATGGGAGAAGCCATTTGAAATGGACATATCAGATAAAGGGCTAGTATCCAAAATCTGTAAAGAAATTATCAAACTCAACACACAAAGAACAAATAATCCAATCAAGAAATGGGCAGAGGACATGAACAGACATTTCTGCAAGGAAGACATCCAGATGGCTAACAGACACATGAAAAAGTGCTCCACATCACTCAGCATCAAGGAAATACAAATCAAACCCACAATGACATACCGCCTCACACCAGTCAGAATGGCTAAAATAACAATTCAGGAAATGACAGATGCTGGTGAGGATGTGGAGAAAGGGGAACCCTCCTACATTGTTGGTGGGAATGCAAGCTGGTGCAGCCACTCTGGAAAACAGTATGGAGGTTCCTCAAAAAGCTGAAAATAGAGTTATCCTACCACCCAGCAATAGCACTACTGGGTATTTACTCTAAAGATACAAATGTAGTGATTCAAAGGGGCACGTGTATAGCAGCCGAATGTTTATAGCAGCCATGTCCACAATAGCCAAACTATGGAAAGAACCTAGATGTCTATCAACAGATGAATGGATAAAGAAGATGTGGTATTTATATTCAATGGAATACTATGCAGCCATTAAATAAAATGAAATCTTCCCATTTGCAATGACGTGGATGAACTAGAGAGTATTATGCTGAGCGAAATAAGTCAATCAGAGAAAGACAATTATCATATGATCTCCCTGATATGAAGAATTTGAGAGGCAGAGTGGGGGGCTTGAGGGGTAGGGAAGGAAAAAAATGAATCAGGATTGGATCAGCAGGGAAACAAACCATAAGAGTCTCTTAATCTCCCAAAACAAACTGAGAGTTGCTGGGGGGGGGGGGTGTAGGGAAAGGGTGGTTGCGTTATGGACATTGGGGAGGTTATGTGCTATGGTGAGTGCTGTGAAGTGTGTAAACTTGGCGATTCACTGACCTGTACCCTTGGGCCTAATAATACATGATATGTTAATCAAAAATTTAAAAAAAAATTAAAAAAAAGAATGTTTGGATTAACCAGGAAATCAAAGAAGAATTTGAACAATTCATGGAAACCAATGAAAATGAAGACACTTCAGTCCAAAACCTATAACATACAGCAAAGGAGGTCCAACGGGGAAATACATAGCCATCCAAGCCTCCCACAAAAAAAAATCGAAAAATCCAGAATACACCAGCTGTCTTTACAACCTTAATGAACTGGAAAATCAACAACAAATTAAGCCAACCCCACACACAAGAAAGGAAATATTGAAGATTTAGCAGAGATCAATAAGATAGAATCCAGAGATACAGTAGAATGCATCAACGAAACTAGAAGTTGTTTTTTTGATGAATCAATAAGATCGATAAATCATGGACCAAACTAATCCAAAAGAAAAGATATAGGACCCAAATTAACAAAATTATGAATGAAAAGAGAGAGAGATCATGACTAACACCAAGAAAATAGAAATAATCATCAGAAATTATTATCAACAGTTATATGCCAATAAGTTAAGCAACGTAGATGAAATGGATACATTCCTGGAAACCTATAAACTTCCAAAACTGAATCAGGAATAAATTGACAATCTAAATAGACCAATAGCAAGTAACGAGATTGAAGCAGTGATCAAAAGCCTGCCAAAAAACAAGAGCCCAGGACCTGATGGCCTCCCTGGGAAATTTTACGAAACATTCAATGAAGGAATAATACCTACTCTCCTGAAGCTGTTTCAGAAAATTGAGGCAGAAGGAAAACTTCCAGACTCTTTTTATGAAGCCAGCATTACACTGATCCCCAAACCAGGCAAAGACCCCACCAAAAAGGAGAATTTTAGGGCAATATCCCTAATGAATATGGATGCTAAGATTCTCAACAAGATCCTAGCTAATAGGATCCAATAGCACATTATAACGATTATCCACCATGACCAGGTGGGACTCATCCCTGGGTTGCAAGATTGGTTCAACATTCGCAAATCAATCAATGTGATAGAACAAATCAATAAGAGAAGAGAAAAGAAACACATGGTCCTCTCAATTGATGCAGAAAAAGCATTTGACAAAATCCAGCATCTGTTCCTGATTAAAACGCTTCAAAGTATAGGGATAGAGGGAACATTCCTCAACTTCATAAAATCTATCACTGAAAAACGCACATCGAATATCATTCGCAATAAGGAAAAGCTGACAGCTTTCCCTTTGAGATCAGTAACAGAGCAGGGATGCCCACTCTCACCACTCTTATTGAACATAATATTAGAAGTCCTAGCAACAGCAGTCAGACAACAAATAGAAATAAAAGTATTAAAATTGGCAGTGATGAAGTCAAACTCTCTCTTTTCACAGATGACATGATCCTTTATATGGGAAGCCCAAAAGATTCCACCCCAAACTACTAGAACTCGTATAGAAATACAGTAATATGGCTGGATACAAAATCAATGTACAGAAATCAGTTGCTTTCTTATACACTAACAATGAAAATACAGAAAGGGAAATTAGAGAATCAATTCCATTTACTATAGCACAAAGAACCATAAGATACCTGGGAATGAACCTAATCAAAGAGATAAAGGATCTGTACTCAAGGAACTACAGAACACTCATGAAAGAAATCGAAGAAGACACAAAAAGATAGAAAAGCATTCCATGCTCATGGATCAGAAGAATAAACGTTGTTAAAATGAGTATACTGCCTAAAGCAATCTATAATTTCAATGCCATTCTGATCAAAATTCTACCGGCATTTTTCAAAGAGCTGGAGCAAACAATCCTAAAATTTGTATGGAATCTGAATAGACCCTGAATTGCTAAGGAAATGTTGAAAAAGAAAAACAAAACTGGGGACATCATGTTGCCTGATTTCCAGCTTTACTACAAAGCTGTGATCACCAAGACAGCATTGGACTGGCATAAAAACAGACACATAGACCAGTGGAACACAGTAAAGAGCCCAGATATGGACCCTCAACTTTGTGGCCAACTAATCTTTGGCAAAACAGGAGAAAATATACAGTGGAAAAAAGAGTCTCTTCAATAAATGGTGCTAGGGAAATTGGACAGCTATATGTAGAAGAATGAATCTTGACAATTCTCTTACACCATACTCAAAGATAAACTCAAAATGCATAAAAGACCTCAACGAGTGGCAGGAATCCATCAGAATCCTAGGGGAGATCATAGGCAGTAACTTCTTTGACATCGGCCACACCTTCTTTCAAGGTATGTCTCCAAAGGCAAAGGAAACAAAAGTGGAAATGAATTTTTGGGACTTCACCAAGATCAAAAGCTTCTGCACAACAAAGGACACAGTCAACAAAACAAAGAGGGAACCCACGGAATGGGAGAAGATATTCACAAATGACACTACAGTCAAAGGGTTGATATCCAAGATCTATAAAGAACTCCTCAAACTCAACACATGCATAACAGATAATCATGTCAAAAAATGGGCAGAAGACATGAACAGACACTTCTCCAATGAAGATATACAAATGGCTAACAGACACATGAAAAAATGTTTATTATCTTTAGCCATCAGGGAGATTCAAATCAAAAGTACAATGAGATACCACCTTACACCAGTTAGAATGGCCAAAATTAACAAGACAGTAAACAACGTGTGTTGTAGAGGATGTGGAGAAAGGGGAATCCTCTTATAGTGTTGGTTGGAATGGAATTTGGTGAAGCCACTTTGGAAAACAGTGTGGAGATTCCTTAAGAAATTAAAAATAGAGCTTCCATATGACCCTGCTATTGCACTACTTGGTATTTACCCCAACGGTATAGATGTAGTATAAAGAAGGGCTATCTGTACCCCAATGTTCATAGCAGCAATGGCCACAGTCGCCAAACTGTGGAAAGAATCAAGATGCACTTCAACAGACAAATGGATAAGGAAGATGTGGTCCATATATACAATGGAGAATGATGCCTCCATCAGAAAGGATGAATACCAACTTTTGTATCAACATGGATGGGATTGGAAGAGAATATAAGAAATTTTAAAAATAAATAAATTTTTTTAAATGTAAAAAAAAATTTACTAGATGGCAGGTGACAAGGGAGCATTATATGTTAATAAAAATAATAATATTATTTTAAAAAGAGGCTGAGATAACATCAGGTAGCAGGATATCAGCTAGATAGCTTATCAAAGCATTCCAAAAACCTACAAATCCAACATGAGATCGAAGAGAAGAAGAGCAGCAATTCTAGAAACAGAAAATCGACCACTTTCTAATTTCCAATTTCTAATTTCTTTTCAGTGTTCCAGAACTCATTGTTTATGCACCACACCCAGTGCTCCATGGAATATGTGCCTTCCATAATACCCACCACCAGGATCACCAAACCTCCCACCCCTCACTCCTCCAAAACCCTCAGATTGTTTCCCAGACTCCACAGTCTCTTGTGGTTCATCTCCCCCCTCCAGTTGCCCCCAACTCCATTCTCCTCTCCATCTCTCCATGTTCTCTGTGTTATTCCTTCTGCTCCACAAATAAACGGAACTGAATGATAATTGACTCCCTCTGCTTGACTTATTTCACTCAGTATATTCTTAGTCCTGATTTGTGACCCATTATGTGGTGTATTCCATTGAAAGTTCCATATGGACTCAAGAAGAATGAGTATTTGGGGCGCCTGGGTGGCTCAGTGGGTTAAAGCCTCTGCCTTCGGCTCAGGTCATGATCAAGGGTCCTGGGATCGAGCCCCACATCAGGCTCTCTGCTCAGCAGGGAGGCTGCTTCTTCCTCTCTCTCTGCCTGCCTCTCTGCCTACTTGTGATCTCTGTCAAATAAATAAATAAAAATCTTTAAAAAAAAAGAAGAATGAGTATTCTAGTTTTATTGTTTTGTTTTGTTTTTTGTTTGTTTGTTTGTTTGTTTTTTTAAATGTGGAATGTTCTGTATTTCTGTATGAGGTCCATCTGGTCTCATATATCATTCAATGGTTTTGTTTCCTTATTTATCTTCTGCTTGGATGATCTGTCTATTACTGAGAGTGATGTGTTAAGATCCCCTACTATTAATGTATTCATATCAATAAGACTTTTTATCTTTTTTGACAGTTGTCTTATGTAGTTGCCTGCTCTCATATTAGGGGTATAAACATTTTCAATTGTTAGATCGTCTAGGTGGATAGACCCTTTAAAAATGATGTAGTGTCCTTCTTTATCTCTGACTACAGTTTTAGTTTAAAATATAATTTATCTGATATGAGAATCACTACTCCAATCTTCTTTTGAGGTTCATTGGCATGGAAGATGCTTCTCCATCCCTTCACTTTCAGTCTGGATGTATCTTTAGGTTCAAAATGGGTCTCTTGTAGACAACATATGGATGGGTCCTGTCGTGTTACCAATCTGCAACCCTGTGCCATTTTATGGGCACTTTTATTTTGTTCACATTGAGAGTGATTATTGAGAGATACGTTTTTATTGACATCATGTTGCCTGTGAAGTCCCTGTTTCTATAAATTATCTCCATAAATTTCTGTTCAATGACACTCTTGGTTTATTTCTTCTTTTATCGAAGCCCCCTTAATATGTTTTGTAATGCCGTCTTGGTGGTCACATATTCTTTTATACCTTGCTGGTCATGGAAGGTCTTTATCTCTCCATCCATTTTAAATGTCAGTCTTGCTGGATAAAATATTCTTGGCTGCATGTTCTTCTCATTTAGTGCCCTGAATACATCTTGCCAGCCCTTTCTGGCTTGCCAGGTTTTTGTAGACAGGCCTGACGTTATTCTGATGGGCCTTCCTCTGTACATAAGGAATCCCATCCCCAGCTGCTCTCAAGAGCTCCTGTCTAAAATTCCGGTTCATCATTTTCACAATCAGGTGTCTAGAGATTTTTCTAGATTCTCTGATCTTGTGGGGAAACCTTTCTTCCTCTAGGACATGAACTCTGGTTTCATTCCCCAGATTCAGAAAATTTTCTTGGAGAATTTGTTTAACTATATCCTCTGGTCTTCTTTCTTTCTCCTCCCCCTCAGGGATTTTGATAATTCTGACATTCTAACATTTCATGGTGTCATTTATTTCCATAATTCTGTTTTCATGGCTTCTAAGCTGTTTGTTCCTGGCCTCCTCCTGATCCTTTTTCTCTATCAGTTTGTCTTGTAGATCACTAACTCTGTCTTCTGCCTCTGTTACCCTAGTTGTTAGAGAATTTAGATTAGATTGGAACTCATTGATAGCATTGTTAACATCTTCCCTGGTCGCTTTCACTTGTGCCCTAATCGATTCCATGTTGTCATTAATGATTTTCCCCAACCTAGCCATTGCCTGAATAATTGTTAGCCTGAATTCCCTTTCCAACATACGGTTTATGTCCATATCCAATAGCTCTGAAGGAGAGGGAGCAGTCTCTGAATTTTTCCTCTGTTGGGCGTTTCTCCTCCTAGTCATTTTGGTGAGAAATGTCTGAGGGGATGTGTAGCTGAATGTATCAACTGTGATCCAGGCAAGATGCACCCTGGAATGCTTCTTAGCAATCGTGAGTTCCCACCAGAAATAAAGAAAAAAGAAAAAAAGAGAGAGAAAGAGGCAAGAAAAAAAATAAAAGAGAAGACCCAGTGCGAATGGGCCCAAATGTAAGATTTATAAGGTATACAAACAAAAAGAGACAAACAGAAACCCAACAGAAGTAGATGAGAAAAAAAAAAAAAAAAGAACCCAGACAAAATGAATCCCAAGTATAAGATTTATATACTACCAGAACAAAAACAAATGCAGAGAAACACTGACAGAAGAAAAAAATGAGAGGGTGGTTATAAATTATCAGTGTGGGCAAAGAAGTTTATTTTGATTCTTCCTGGGCGTATCTTGATATGTTTGTTAAATGACTTAACTTTCCCGTGATGAAGCGGGATTAAAACTGCTTTATATATAGGGGTTGTATTGATTGGGGCAAGAAGATTACCTTGAAACTCATCTCTATATGAATATTAAAAAAAATAGAAAGACAAGAAAACAAAGAGGTATATGTAGCAAATTTTGATTTAAAGGTTATTATGGAATTTGTTGTATTGAAACTCTCATTGTGATGTTATAGGTTAAAAAATTATTAAAAAATTTAAAAAGAATGAGAATAGTGGGAATGAATTAAAAAAAATGAAAGTTGGGGGTGCCTGGGTAGGCTCAGTGGGCTAAAGCCTCTGCCTTCGGCTTGGGCCATGATTCCAGGGTCCTGGGATCGAGCCCCACATGGGGCTATCTGCTCAGCAGGGAGTGTGCTTCCTCCTCTCTCTCTTTCTCTGCCTGCCTCTCTGTCTACTTGTGATCTCTATCTGTCAAATAAATAAATAAAATCTTTAAAAAAATATAAAAGCTGTATCTATGAAGTATACACATTTTACGGCAATACCAAGAGCTTAATATCTCCTTTTCCTCTGGTATTGGGGTTTTGCAGTTTTATGGGGATCCTGTGGTGGTTGTCCTCTTGTTTTTTTTTTTTTTGGGGGGGGTTCTGGTTTTCTGGGGGCGGGCTCTGCCGCGTGGATTTCAGACAATCTTGAGAGAGTTGAGTCCTCCTGCCCCCTATCTAGGGGCTGGACTCTAAGGAAACTGGTTTTTCAGGCTTTTGTTCTCTGGAGGTTTTTTTTTTTTTGTTTGTTTGTTTGTTTTTTCCCCTTGGCAGCTTTTGGCCATTCTTCAGAGGTTTAAAGGAAAGCAAACTGCACCCAGAACTCTGTCTCAGAAAGAAGCTTCTGTCTATTCCCCTCTGGGTGCTCCATAGCACATAAACTACCCCTCTGCCACCTCCAATGGCAAAGCACGTCCCCAGCCACAGTCTCAGGGGTCGCAGGAGCTCCCGCGTGTACCCTGGTGCTACTAAACGCAGGAGCAATATTAGTCCAGAGAGTTGGCTTCCAGTAGCTGCCTTTGCTGAGGCTGTCTGGGCAGGTCCAGACCACTGGAGAGATACCAAGTAGAGATAGCTCACTGAGATTTTCCTGTCAGCCTGGGCTGGAAGTGTCCAGACTCTCACCTGTTGTAGAGAGCACCAGTTAGAGCCTGCATGGACCCCTCTCAGTGGAGGGTGTCGAGTGCCACTCAGACCCAGGTCTCACAGCGAGCATGCCAAGTGCAAAAGGCTATGGTTCTAGAGAGCACCAGCTGGCCAGAATCTCTCACGTGCACTGCCACCCAGCCGCTCTCACATGCGCTGGCGGCTCAGGGACCATGGCCTGGATGCTTTGCCACACTCTCCCTGGCAGTTCGCCAGTGGTGGCTACCCTGAGTCTGTGGGCTTAAGCCCCTAACTGCCCGATTCCACCAATTTCTACTTAAGATCTTTTGCTCTTTTTGAGTGTTTTTAACAAGACTCCAAGTTAATGCTGGTTCCCAATCACAGGGCACTATTGTAGTGGGGTATTACTTTCCAATGGGTCGCTTCTGGTGGCTCCCTCCCCCTTTTGTTTATTTTCCAGTATCAGTCCAACATTCCCACTCAGCTTTACCTGTCCACTGGTGTCTTCTGCCCCCATTGAGATCCAGAAGTGTATAATCCTACATCTCAGGCTGATTTCATGTGTGTTCAGAGTGTTCTGGTAGATGACCAGCTCACTTTAGGAGACCAGTTGAAACGTGCCTCCTACTTTTCCTCCATCTTGCCCCCCCAGAAGTCTATAACACACTCAATATTTATGATTGAAGACATAATAAACAAACTTAGAAAAAAATTTATATACAATGTGATAACACTTCAAAAACATATTGTGGATACATTATTAGTTTCCAAAATGTACAAAACACTAAAAAATAATATGAAAACACAAATAACTTGGGGCACCTGGGCGGCCCAGTAGGTTAAGTCTCTGCCTTCGGCTCAGGTCATGATCCCAGTGTCCTAGACTAGAGCCCTATATCGGGCTCTCTACCCCCTGGGGGAACCTGCTTCCCCCTTTCTCTTTGCCTGCCTCTCTGCCTACTTGTGATCTCTATCAAATAAATAAATAAAATCTTTTTAAAAACCCCACAAATAACTCAATAGAAAAATGGTCGGAGAGTTCTTAGCAGTAAAAATATGAATATCCAATAATAAATTAAGTTTATTTCATTACTATCATGGATATATATAATTCAATATGTGTACCACTTTTAAACAATCATACTTCCAATAATCAAAAGTCTTCATAATGTTCAGTTTTAAGAATGTGGTGAAATGTACACTGTCTATAAGAGTGTATGTGTATGCTCTTTAATACATATTTTATTTATGAAAACTATGAAAATACCCCTGCATGTGAATAAACACACATCATTGTTTGGAATAAAGAAAAGTTGTATGTATTCTAAGTGGTTTTTAAGAAAGGAATGACTAAATAAATTATTCTGTTATGCAATGTAATATCATGAGGCAGTTGAAATATTGAGAAAGTTATATTTTCATATAGAAAATCATTGTGATATTAAGTGGATCAAAACAATTAGAAGATTAGCATGTATGGTATGATTTAACATATTCAAAACCTCTTATCTAAAACTTTATATTTCTGTAAATACTGTTGCTGTGTATATTTAAATGCATAAAGAAAAGTCTACGAAGAACTTATACTTATGTTGCTTTCTGGAGATAGAAGGACTGAAGAAAGGGAGAAGATTTTTGGCAAGAGTTTTGTGTATGGTGTTTAGATTATATACAGTTCCATTACATTCATGTATCACTTATGTAAATAAATATGGGACATGTGGGTGGCTCAGTTAAGTGTCTGCCTTCAGCTCAGGTCATTATCCTAGGGTCCTGGGATCGGGTCCCACATCGGGCTTCTTCCTCAGCTGGGAACCTGCTTCTCCCTCTGCCACTCCTTCTGCTTGTGTTCTCTCTCTCTCTGACAAACAAATGAATGAAATCTTAAAAAATAAATACAGATTTTCTAAGGAACATAAGAAAGTGTTGAAGGTTAACAGGGTCAACATGGGGCTGGTTCATCAGTTAAGGAAGTCTAGAAAAATGGGAAACATAGAGAAATACATTCCAACACTTTTCTTAAGGGAAAACTTCTAGGGTGATGGAAAGATCTGGTCTGTGTGACAGATGAATCTTCACTGTGCAGTCAGACTCATCAGATATAAAGCAAGATGCCAGTTATCAGCATCCTATGACTACATTTTATGTTTATGAAGAAATGCTCAAATCATCCTGTTTTTCTTGTAACCCACCTCAAAGGGAAAGTGTTTTATCTTCTCAACAGTCATATATGACCTGTATGATAGTTGCATTTCTTGCTATAAATTAATAAATTCTCCTTCTGTGTTTGTATCTTTCAGTCTTATGATATAATCAGCATAATTTCACCTCCTGAATTTGGATGAATTCTGGGATATAATCAAGATCAGGCAGTAGACGTCTAAGATTGAAGGCCATGACCTGTAGTATGGTGAACTCACCAAGGCAAATAACCCCTGTAAGATGGTCCTGCAGCAGCCAATCAATGCTATCTTTTGTGATACCCAGTCCTTGCTGTGTAACTTTGAATTCCTATAAATCCATTAAGGTACCAATAAATTTTGTTTCTCATTGTTCTGTTAGTTCTGTATGACTACTATCTAGTAAATTGTAAGTTTTTAGCAAATGTTTTATAATAATTACAAATACAAAATATCACTAAAATTGTTGTCAAAATATAACTTTTTCCCCCTACAGATGACCATCTACTCATTTCTTGTAGGGTAAAAACACCAGGGAAATGTGTAAGGGATATGAAGTTTAAAATCTGAAAAATAATTAATTTTCCAGGATATTCTCCTCACTTTACTGTCAATATTTCTATTCTATCTATCTATTCTATGGTATTTCTTATTCTTCTACATGTTAAGTGTTTTCTTGGTTAAAATGGTTGATGTGCTTGCTTTTTGTAATATTCTACTTTACTTCTGAAATGCTCTATATTAAAAAGAAATAGGGCATCTCAGTTGGAAGCATTTATGAAAGTTACAACTTCCGGAGAAGATAGTGGGGTAGGAGGATCCTAGACTTACCTCATTCCATGGATACACCTAGAAAAAAATCCTTATCAGTATATGTAATGCAGAAAATGACCCAAACACTGGAAGAACATATTCTCCACAGCTCAATGTAATGAAGAGGTCATATTGAAAATGGAAGTAAGGGTGGAGATGTAGTTGGGAAACAAACTGGCCCATGGAACTCTCTGATGGAGGGAGGATTCAAGTATTGAGAGGGGAGAGGAGGAGATCCCACACAAGGCATGAAGATCCCTCACTATGAAGACAAATCTGCATAACATTTGGCTTTGAAAACCAGAGTGACATAACTTCAGAAGTTCTTACTGTCAGTGGGAAAGAACTCCTGGAACTTTAAAAATCAGCCAACTTGGCTCTTGTAGAGTCGGGAGGCAACAGAAAATTGAGTTGCTGCCCTCAATGGGGAAACACAACAGTTTTGCTGAGATACAGTGCGGAAGCAGCAGTTTGAAAAATACCTGTGGTATATGAAGAGATTTGTTTACTAATCTCAGAGTGTGTGCTGGAAGGGCAGGGATCTTCAGGAGTCTTCTAAGAACAAAAGAGCTGGTGGGCACCATTTCCATTCCTCACACTTCAGCCTAGATACACAGACACCCAAGTGAGCCAGGGCAGAGCAGGCACTCTCCACCTAACTTGCTAAGAGAATACCATGCCCCCATGCTCTTTTGCGAATCTGTCCCCTCCAGCCCAGCCCCAGAATGTATTTTCCAGGGTGGCTGCAAGTTCTCACCTATAGTGGACCTGCATGTACCTTGATGGCACCATGCGCCTTGCCCAATATTCCCTTGAAGACCCAATCTATTCAACAAGCTGTTGACAACAGTCCATCAAATTGGCACCACAAGAATGGCAGTGTGCAAGGAGCCCCAACAGGGCAAGAACCATACCAAAGTGGCTCCTGACCCAAGAAATGGGGAGCAAACCCACACACAATAGTTTGACTGCATCCCCAACAGCTGGGATAGGGCAAACATATGTACTGACTACAGGCCTTACCCAGCAATGAGAGCTTCTCAAAAGACAACGCAAGGAGAGCATCTGTAGTTGGGTGCCACTACAGCTCTGGCAAACACCACATCTAACAAGACCGAAGCTGCCTTAAACTGGTCCACTAACAACATAGGGAAAAACTCTGCCCATGACAGGCCAAGAGAGGCATTGCAGATGGCTGCATTGAAGGCAAATGAGGCTTAGCCACGATAGTAGGGTACACACAATGTGCAAAGGAGACACCCCTGAAGTGCCAGGTTCTCATGAACAGATAACATTGCACTGCAGAGCACTACAGGACCTCCTCTTCATAAGGCCATTACTATCAAGACAGGAGACATAGCTGAAATTCTGCCATATAAAAACAGAGGGAGACAAAATGAGGAGATAGAGGAATATGTCCAAAATGGAAGAACAAGATAAAAATCAAAGCAGGAGAGCTTAAAAGAAAACCCTGAAATAAGTAATATGCCTGATAGAGAATTTAAGGTAATGGTCACAAAGATATTCAATGGGCTTGAGAAAGGAATAGAAGACTTCAGTGAGACCCTCAACAAAGAGATAGAAAACATAAAAAAGAACCACCAGAAATTAAGAACTCAATAACTGGAATTTAAAGTACACTAGAAGGAATAAATAGTAGACAAGAGGAAGCAGAAGAGCAGGTCAGTGACTTGGAGGACAGAGTAATGGAAAACAATCAATCAGGGGACTCAGTTACATAATAAAGGCTAACATTGACATTATAGCAATCCCAGAAGAAGAGATAGAAAAGGGGGCATAAAATCTATTTGAAGAAAACTGGCATCCAGATCCAGGAAGAACAGAGACAACTCACCCCCCACCAAAATTGCCCAAGGATGTCAATGCCAAGAGAGATCATTTTTAAACTGGCAAAAAGTAGTGATAAAGAAAGAATTGTAAAGGGAGCAAAAGAAAACAGTTAAGTACAAGAGAAACCCCATAGGGTACCAGTGGATTTTTCAGGAGAAACTTTGCAGGCCAGGAGAAAGTGACATGATATAGTAAAAGTGCTGAAAGAAAAAACAAAAACAAAAATGGCAAACAGAATACTCTATCCAGCAAGGCTATCATTCAAAACAGAAGGAGAGATAAAGAAAAAAATTTCCTAGACAAAGTAAAAGGAATTTATCACCACTAAAACAGCCTTACAAAAAATTTTAAAGAGGACTTTGAAAGGAAAGGAAAATTGATAAGTAGAAATTAAAAAAAGAATAAGCACAACATCAATAAAATTAAGTATATCTATAAATAATCTGTTAATGCATTCACGGTGTAAAGATGTTAAAATGAAAACATACATAAAATGTAGGGGACAGTGTTAAATATTTAGTACATTTAGAATAGTTCAAACTTAAGTGGCCATTAATTTAATATAGATTACTATATGCATGGAATGTGATATATAAAACTAATGGTAACCACAAATCAAAAACTTGTCAAAAAATAAAAGGAATGGAAGTCAAGCATATCACTACAAAAACCATAAAACCACATGAAAAGAGAAGGAAAGAACAACAACAACCCAAAAAAGCCATAAAACAAGAAACAAAATGGCAATAATTGCATCCCTATCAATAATTACTTTGAATATATATGGAGAAAATGCTTCAATTAAAAGACATAAGGTGATTGGATGGATAAAAAAACAAGACGCATCTATATTCTGATTTCAACCAATTCACTTTAGGTCTATCGACACATGGAGACTGAAATCAAAATGATAGAAAAAAGTATTTATCATGCAGATGGAAGTGAAAGGAAAGCTGGGGTAACAATACTGGAAAAAATAGACTTTAAAACAAGTATTGTAATAAACAAAGAAAGACACTACATAATGATAATCACAATAGTCAAGCAAAAAGAAAGAGTTGTAAATATTTATGTACCCAACATGGGAACACCCAAATAAATAAAGCGATTATTAACACACATAAAGGGGAAAAAATCTACAGTAATACAGTAATAGCATGAACTTTGACATCAGTAGAGACAGATGAAGACACCAAACTTATATCAATGGATAAATCTTCCAGATAGGAAAATAACAAAGATACAGTGGTTTTGAATGACACATTTGACCAGATGAATCTAACAAATATATTCACAACACTGCGTCCCCAAACAGCAGAATACCCTTTATTTTTAAATAACATCTCCAAAGAAGAGTATTTTATTAAGTTTTTAATATTAATTCCAGCATAGTTAACATAGTGTTTTATTAGTTTCAGGTGTACAATATGTGATTGGAAAATTCTATATATTACTCAGGGTTTAGCATGAAAAGTGTACTCTTTAATCCTCATCACCTTTTTCACCCATTCTCCCACCCACCTCTGTTATGGTAACCATCAGTTTGCTCCCTATAATTATGAATCTGTTTCTTAATCTGTCTCTTATTTTCCTTTGCTAATTTGTTTTGTTTCTTAAATTTCACACATTGTTTTCTTAATTTCTTTTTCTGCAGTTTCAATTTGTGATATATAAAAATGCAACACATTTATGTACATTGATTTTGTATCCTGCAACTATACTGAATTCGTTTAGAAAGTCTAGCAGTTTTTTGGTGGAGTCTTTTAGGTTTTTTATATATAGTGTCTTGTCATGTGCAATAAGTAAAGTTTTACTTCTTCCTTACTGATTCGGATGTCTTTTATTTCTTTTTTGTTCTCTGATTGCTATGACTGGGACTTCCAGTACTATTTTGAATAAAAGTGGTGAAAGTAGATGTCCTTGTCTTCTTCCTGACCTTAGAGGAAACGTTCTCAGTTTTTCTCTATTGAGGATGTTGTTAGTTTTGGGTTTTTCAGATATGGTCTTTATTGTTTTGAGGTGTGTTCCTTCTAAAACTTCTTTGTGGTGGGATTTTTATCATGAATGGATGTTGTATTTGACAAATGCTTTTTTCTGCATCTATTGAAATGATCATATGATTCCTATCTTTACTTTTATTGATATGGTAAGATGTTGATTGATTAGTGAATATTGACCCACACTGACAACTCAGAAATAAAACACATTTGATTGTGGTGAATGATATTCTAATGTATTATTGAGTTAAGATGGTTACTGTTTTATTAAGAACTTTTGCATCTATATTCATCGGGGATATTGGCCTGCAGCTTCTTTTGTAAGTACTGTCTTTACCCCATTTTGGTATCAGGAAAATGCTTGCCTCATAGAGTGAATTTGGGAGATTTCTTTCCTTTACTACTTGTTGGAATAGTTTGAGAAGAATAGGTAGTAACTCTTCTTTAAGTGTTTGGTAAAATTCACCTGTGAAGACAACAAGTCCTGGACTTTCATTTTTTTGATTACTGACTGAATTTTCCTCCTAGTTATCAGTCTTTTCAAATTTTCTATTTCTTCCTGTTTCATCTTGGTAGATTATATGTTTCTAGGAATTTATCCATTTCTCCTAAGTGGTGCAATTTTCTGGCATACACTTTTTCTTTTTTGGGCATACCCTTTTTCATAATATTCTCTTATAGATGTTTGTGTATCTGTTGTGATGGTTCTTTTTGTTTTTTTAAGTTTCTTTTCAGTGTTCCAGAATTCATTGTTTAGGCACCACACCCAGTGCTCCATGCAATATGTGCCCTTCATAATACCCACTACCAGGCTCACCCAACCTCCCACCCTGCTCCCCTCCAAATCCCTCAGTTTGTTCCTCAGAGTCTACTGTCTTTCATGGTTTGTCTCCCCTCCAATCTCCCCCGACTCACTTCTCCTCTCTATCTCCCCATGTTCTGTGTGTTATTCCTTATGGTCCACAAATAAGAAAAAACATATGATATTTCACTCTCTCTGCTTGACTTATTTCACTTAGCATAACCTCTCCCAGTCCCATCCATGTTGACACAAAAGTTGAGTATTTGTCCTTTCTGATGGAGGCATAATACTCCACAGTATATATGGACCACATCTTCTTTATCCATTCATCCGTTGAAGGGCATCTTGTTTCTTTCCACAGTTTGGCGACTTTGGCCATGGCTGCTATGAACATTGGGGTACAGATGGCCCTTCTTTTCACTACATCTGTATCTTTGGGGTAAATACCCAATAGCACAGTTGCAGGGTCATAGGGAATCTCTATTTTTAATTTCTTAAGGAATCTCCACACTGTTTTCCAAAGTGGCTGCACCAAATTGCATTTCCACCAACAGTGAAAGAGGGTTCCCCTTTCTCCACATCCTCTCCAACACTCGTTGTTTACTGTCTTGTTAATTTTGGCCATTCGAACTAGTATAAGGTGTTATTTCAATGTGGTTTTGATTTTAATCTCTCTGATGGCTAAAGGTGATGAATATTTTTTAATGTGTCTGTTAGCCACTTGTATGTCTTCTTTGGAGAAGTGTCTGTTCATGTCTTCTGCATATTTTTTTTGCTGTGATTATCTGTTTTGTGTTTGTTGAGTTTGCAGAGTTCTTTATAGATCTTGGATATCAGCCCTTTGTCTGTAATGTCATTTGTGAATATCTTCTCCATTCCATGGGCTGCGTCTTTGTTTTGATGACTGTTTCCTTTGCTGTGCAGAAACTTTTGATCTTGATGTAGTCCCAAAATTTCATTTTCACTTTTGTTTCCTTTGTCCTTGGAGACATGTCTTGAAAGAAGTTGCTGTGGCCAATGTTGAAGAGGTTACTGCCTGTGTTCTCCTCTAGGATTTTGATATATTCCTGCCTATCATTGATAAAATACCATAAAAATGGTCTTTTATTCATTTCCTGTTTATCTTTGTGTATGGTGTAAGTAAATGGTGGAGTTTCATTCTTCTACAAATAGCTGTCAAATTTTCTCAGCACCATTTATTAAAGAGACTGTTTTTTTTTTTTCCACTGTGTATTTTTTCCTGCTTTGCAGAACATTTGTTGACCATAAAGTTGAGGGTCCATATCTGGGCTCTCTACTCTGTTCCACTGGTCTATGTGTCTGTTTTTGTTCCAGTACCATGCTGTCATGGTGATCAGAGCTTTCTAGTAAAGCGTGAAATCAGGCAACCTGATGTCCCCAGTTTTGTTGTTCTTTTTCAACATTTCCTTAGCAATTCGGGATCTATTCAGATTCCATACAAATTTTAGGATTTTTTGCTCCAGCTCTCTGAAACATGCCAGTGGAATTTTGATCAGAATGGTATTGAAATTATAAATTGCTCTAGGTAGTATAGACATTTTAACAATGTTTATTCTTCTGATCCATGAGCATGGAGTGGTCTTCCATCTTTTGGTGTCTTCTTCAATTTCTTTCAGGAGTGTTCTGTAGTTCCTCAAGTACAGATCCTTTACCTCTTTGGTTAGGTTCATTCCCAGGTATCTTATTGTTCTTGGTGCTATAGTAAATGGAATCAATTCCCTAATTTCCCTTTCTGTTTTTTCATTGTTAGTGTATAAGAAAGCCACTGATTTCTGTACATTGACTTTGTATCCTGACACATTACTGAATTGCTGTATGAGTTCTAGTAGTTTGGGGATGGATTGTTTTGGGATTTCCATATAAGGTATCATGTCATCTGCAAAGAGAGAGAGTTTGTCTTCTTCATTGCCATTTGAGTACATTTTATTTCTCTTTGTTGTTCGATTGCTGTTGCTAGGAGTTCTAGCACTATGATGAAAAAGAATAGCGAGTGTGGGCATTCTTATCATGCTCCTGGTCTCAAAGGGAAGGCTGTCAGCTTTCCCCCATTGAGGATGATATTCGCTGTGGGTTTTTCAGAGATAGATTTTATGTAGTTGAGGAATGTTCCCTCTGTCCCTATACTTTGAAGCACTTTCATCAGAAATGAATGGTGTATTTTGTCCAATGATTTTTCTGCATCCATTGAGAGGACTATGTGGTTCTTCTCTCTTCTCTTATTGATTTGTTCTATCACATTGATTGCTTTGCGATATTGAACCACCCCTGCATCCCATGGATAAATCCGACCTGGTCATGTTGGATAATCTTTTTTTTTTTTCAAGATTTTATTTATTTATTTGACAAAAAGAGATCACAAGTAGGCATAGAGGCAGACAGAGTAAAAGGGGGAAGGAGGCTCCCTGCTGAGCAGAGAGACGGATATGGGGTTCCATCCCAGGACCCTAGGACCATGACCTGAGCCGAAGGCAGAGGCCCAACCGATTGAGCCACCAAAGTGCTCCTGGATAATCTTTTTTTTTTTTTTTAAGATTTATTTGTCAGAGAGAGAGAGCGAGCGAGCACAGGCAGACAGAGTGGCAGGCAGAGGCATAGGGAGAAGCAGGCTCCCCACAGAACAAGGAGCCCGATGTGGGACTCGATCCCAGGACGCTGGGATCATGACCTGAGCCGAAGGCAGCTGCTTAACCAACTGAGCCACCCAGGCGTCCCCTGGATAATCTTTTTAATGTAGTTTTGGATCCTATTACCTAGGATCTTGTTGAGAATCTTAACATCCATATTCATTAGGGATATTGGTCTGAAATTCTCCTTTTTGGTGGGTTATTTGCCTGGTTTGGGGATCAGTGTAATGCTGGCTTCACAAAAAGAGTGTGGGAGTTTTCCTTCTGCTTCAGTTTTTTGAAACAGCTTCAGGAGAATAGGTATTACTACTTCTTTGAATGTTTGGTAGATTTCCCCATGGAATCTGTTAGGTCCTGGGCTCTTGTATTTTGGGAAGTTTTTGATCATTCTTCTGTCTTGTTACTAGAAATTGGTCTATTCAGGTTGTCAATTTCTCCCTGATACAGTTTTGGAAGTTTAGTGGTTTCCAGGCATGCCTGCATTTCCTCTAGTTTACTTAACTTATTGCTCTAGGTAGTATAGACATTTTAACAATGTTTATTCTTCTGATCCATGAGCATGGAGTGGTCTTCCATCTTTTGGTGTCTTCTTCAATTTCTTTCATGAGTGTTCTGTAGTTCCTCAAATACAGATCCTTTACCTCTTTGGCATATAACTGCTGATTATAATTTCTGATGATTGTTTCTATTTCCTTGTTGTTAGTCATGATCTTTCCCTTTTCATTCATAATTTTATTAATTTGGGTTCTCTCTCTTTCCTTTTGGATTAGTTTGGCCAAGGGTTTATTGATCTTATTGATTCTTTCAAAAAAACAGCTTCTAGTTCCTTTGATGTGTTCTACTGTATCTCTAGTTTTTATCACCTTGATCTATGCTCTAATCTTGATTATTTCCCTTCTTATGTGTGTGGTTTTCTTAATTTTTTGTTGATTTTCCAGTTCCTTTTATTTTTTAAGTTTTAAAATTTTTAAAAATTTCTTTTCAGTGTTCCTGATTTCATTGTTTCTGCACCACACTCAGGGCTCCATGCAGTACGTGCCCTCCATGATACCCACCACGAGGCTCACCCAACCCCTCATCCCCATCTTCTCCAAAACCCTCAGTTTGTTTCACAGAGTCCACAGTCTCTCATGGTTCATATCCCCCTCCAATTTCTGCCAACTCACTTCTCTCCATTTCCCCATGTCCTCCATATTATTGCTTATGCTTCACAAATAAGCAATGATATTTGATTCTCTCTGATTGACTTATTTCACTTAGCATAATCTCTTCCAGTCCTGTCCATGTTGATACAAAAGTTGGGCATTCATTCTTTCTAATGGAAGCATAATACTCCATAGTATATATGGACCACATCTTCTTTATCCATTCCTCTGTTGAAGGGCATCTTGGTTCTTTCCACAGCTTGGCGACTGTGGCCATTGCTGCTATGAACATTAGAGTACTGTCATTTGTGAATATCTTCTCCATTCCTTGGGTTGTCTCTTTGTTTTGTTGACTGTTTCTTTTGCTGTGCAGAAGCTTTTGATCTTGATGAAGTCTCAGAAGTTCATTTTCACTTTTGTTTCCTTTGTCTTTTTCAAGATTTTTTTTTTTTTATATTTGGGGTCCCTCTCAATTCCATTTGAATTTTAGGAACAGTATGTCAATTTCTCCTAAGAAGCCAGGTACCCCAGTTTTCTTTTGAGGCCCTTTGGCATGAATGATGCTTCTCTGTCCCTTCACTTTCGGTTTGGATGTATCTTTAGGTTACAAATATTTCTCTTGTAGAAAGCATATGGACGGGTTCTGTTGTTTCATCCAATCTGTAACCCTGTGCCATTTTATGGGAGCATTTAAGCTGTTCACACTGAGAGTGATTTTTGAAAGATACGTTTTCATTGACATCATGTTGCCTGTGAAGTCCTTATTTCTATAGATTGTCTCTGTAAATTTCTGTTCTATGTCACTCTTGGATTCTTTCTTCTTTTACAGAACACTCCTTAATATTTTTTTGTAGTACTGGCTTGGTGGCCACATACTCTTTTAAACCTTGCAGGTCTTGGAAACTCTTTATCTCTCCATCCATTTTGAATGTCAGCCTTGCTGGATAAAATACTCTTGGCTGCATGTTCTTTCTTTTATTGCCCCGAATATGTCTTGCCAGCCCTTTCTGGCTTGCCCGGTTTCTATAGACAGGTCTGATGTTATTCTGATGGGCGTTCCTCCCTACATAAAGAATCTCTTCCCCCTAGCTGCTCTCAAGAGCTCCTGTTTAAAATTATGATTCATCATTTTCACAATCATGTGTCTCGAGGTCTTTCTAGATTCTATGTTCTGGCAGGTTCCCTTTCTGCTTCTCGGACATGAATGGCGGTTCCATTCCCCAGATTGGGAAAATTTTTATGGAGAATTTGTTCAACTATACCCTCTGGTCTTCTTTCTTTCTCCTCCCCCTCAGGGATTCCAATAATTCAGACATTGGAACGTTTCATGGCGTCATTTATTTCCCTAATTCTGTTTTCATGGCTTCTAAGCTGTTTGTTCCTGGCCTCCTCCTGATCCTTTTTCTCTATAAGTTTGTCTTATACATCACTAATTCTATCTTCTGCCTCAGTTACCCTAGCTGTTAGAGAATTTAGATTAGATTGGAACTCATTGATAGCATTTTTAACTACTTCCCTGGTGGCTTTCACTTGTGCCCTAATCGATTCCATGTTGTCATTAATGGTTTTCTCCAACCTAGGCATTGCCTAGATAATTGCCTGAATTCCCTTTCTGGCATACTGTTTATGTCCATATCCAATAACTCTGAAGGAGAGGGAACAGTCTCTGAATTTTCCCTCCGTTGGGCATTCCTCCTCCTAGTCATTTTGGTGAAAGATGGTTGAGGGCATGTGTAGCTGAATGTATCAACCGTGATCCAGGCAAGGTGCACCCTGGAAGGCTTCTGAGTAATCAAGAGTCCCCACCAAAAAGAAAGAAGAATGAAAAAAAAAAAAAAGAGAGAGAGAGAGAAAGAGAGAGACAGAAAAAAATAAAATAAAGGAGAAGACCCAGCCCGAATGGGCCCAAATGTAAGATTTATAAGGTATTCAAACAAAAACGGACAAACAAAAAGACCAACAAAAGTAAATGGCAAGAAAAAAGAACCCAGCCAAAAGGAACCTCAAGTATAAGATTCATATACTACCAGAACAAAAACACAGAAACACTGACAGAAGAAAAAGATGGGAGTTGGTTATAATTCCTCAGTGTGGTCGAGAAAGTATATTTTGATTCTTTCTGGGTGTTTCTTGATAACTTTGTTGCAGAACTCAACTTTCCAAAGATAAAGGGGGTTTAAATCTGGTTTATATATAGGAGTAGTTTTGACTGGAGAAAGAGAATTACCTTGAAGCGCATCTCTATATGAATATTAAAAAAATAGGAAAACAAAAGAAAAACACTGGTATATGTATCAAAAAAAGTTCAAGTTAAAAGGTCATTATCTAATTTGTTGTATTGAACCTCTCATTGTGATGTTAAATAGATTTAAAAAACGAAAAAAGTTAAAAAGAATGAGAATAGTGGGAATGAATTAAAAATAAAATTGTAGGGGCACCTGGGTGGCTCAGTGGGTTAAAGCCTCTGCCTTCGGCTCAGGTCATGGTCCCAGTGTCCTGGGATCGAGCCCCACATCGGGCTCTGTGCTCTGCGGGGAGCCTGCTTCCACCTTTCTCTCTATCTGTCTGCCTCTCTGCCTACTTGTGATCTCTGTCTGTCAAATAAATAAAATCTTAAAAAAATAAAATAAAATTGTATCTATGAAATATTCAAGTTTTTGGGCAATTCCGGTAGCTTAATATCTTTTCCCCTGATATTGGGGTTTTACAATTTTATGAGGACCCTGTGGTGGTTGTCCTTTCGTTTTTTTGTCGGGCTTTCTGGGGGAGGGGCCCGTGGCATTGTTTTTCAGGCAGTCTTGCCTGGGTCAAGTCCTCCTGCCCCCTATCAAGGGGCTGGGCTCTGAGGAAACCGGTTTTTCAAGCTTTTGTTCTCTGGAGGGTTTTTTTTTTTTTTTTTTAATTTATTTTTCCCTTGGCAGCTTTTGGGGTTCTTTGGAGGTTTAGAAGAAAGCAAGCTGCACCCAGATCTCTGTCTCATAGAGCAGCCTCAGGCTGTTCCCCTCTGGGTGGTCCAGAGCACATAGAATCCCCCTCTGCCACCTCCCACCGCCAGAGTGCATCCCCAGCCACCATCTCAGGGGGTGCAGGAGCTCTAGCTTGTCTCTGCACCCTCTTGTTACTAAAATTGCAAAGGTTATTGGTCCAGGGAGCCTGCTTCCAGTGGTTGCCTTTACGTCCTGCTGTTTCGGCAGGTCCAGACCACTGGAGACATCCCAACCAGAGATAGCGGGCTGGTATTTTTACTGCTGCCCCCAACCCTGGGGCTGGGAGTGTTCAGACTCTTGGCTGGTCCTAGAGACCACTGGCTAGTGCCCACATGGACCTCTCTCGGGGGAGGGTGTGGAGCACAGCTTAGGCCCTGTTTGTACAACACGGGTGTGCAGATTGCAAAAGGCTGTGGTTCTAGAGAGCTCTGTTTTTCATACACACCAGACTCTCTTGCTCAGGCGACTAAGGGACCAGGGCCTGGAGGTTTCATATCACTCTCTCTGGCACGGGTGTTCCCTGGCGGTGGCCGTCCTGGGTCCATGGCCTTAAGTCCATTCCCGTGACCGCCCTAATCCCCAGTATCCCCTTAAGGTCTTTTGCTCTTTTTGAGTGCTTTTAACTAGACTCCAAGTTAATGCTGGTACCCAATCACAAGGCACTTTCGTATTGGGGTATCACTTTACAATGGGTCTCTTCTGGTGTCTCCCTCCCCCTTCTGTTTATACTCCCATATCAGTCCAATCATTCAAACTCTGCTGCTTTACCTCACCACTGGTGTCTTCTCCCCATGTGGAGATCCAGAGGTCTATAATCCTACACCTCAGGCTGATTTCCTGGTTTTTCAGAGTGTTCTGGTAGATAATCAGCTCACATTAGATGACCGGTTGAAACAGTGTCTCCTACTTCCTGCCATCTTGCCCCCAGCTGTCGTGATGGTGTTTTTTTCTCCTCTCTGTTTGAGATTTCCTTTACTTGAGCCCTTTCTCTCTTTTCCTGGTATGTGTGGTTAAAGGTTTCTCAATTTTAGTGTGTGTATTGGTTTATGAATTTTGGTGTCTTTCTGTGTGTGTGTGTTTAAAAAAACAGTTCCTGGAACCACTGATCTCTTCTAATATTTTTAAGTTTTCATATCATTAATTTATAATCTTTATTATTTACTTCCTTCTCCAGGATTTAGGATTTGTTTGTTGTTATTTTTTTTAGCTCCATTAGGTTTAAGAGTAGTTCTTTTTTGTTAAATTTAATTTTATTTTTGCAGTGTTCCAAGATTCATTGCTTATGCACAACACCCAGTGCTCCATCCAGTATGTGCCCTCCTTAATATCCACCACTGGGCTCACCCATTCCCCCCACCCCTCTCCCCTCCAAAACCCCCAGTTTGTTTCTCAGATTTCACAGTCTCTCATGCTTCATCTCCCCCTCTGATTTATGACAATTCACTTTCTATTTCCTCTCCTAATGTCCTCCGTGTTATTCCTTATGTTTCCTTATATTCCTTATGTTTCACAAATATTTGCTTTCTCTACTTGACTTATTTCACTCAGCATAATCTCCACCGGTCCCATCCATGTTGATACAATAGTTGGGTATTCATCCTTTCTGATTGCTGCATAATATTCCATTGTATATATGGACCATATCTTCTTGATCCATTCTTCTGTTGAAGGGCACCTTGGCTCATTCCACAGATTGGCAATTGTGGTCATTGCTGCTATGAACATCGGGGTACATATGGCCCTTCTTTTCACTACATCTTTATCTTTGGGGTAAATACCCAGTAGTGCAATTGCAGGGTCACAGGGTAGCCCTATTTTAACTTCTTGAGGAATCTCCACACTGTTTTCCAAAGCAGCTGCACCAACTTGCCTTCTCACCAACAGTGTAGGAGGGTTCCCCTTTCTCCACATCCTCTCCAACACTTGTTGTTTTCTGTTTTGTTAATGGTGGCCATTGTAATTGGTGCAAGATGATGTCTCAATGTTGTTTTGATTTGAATTTTCCTGATGGCTAATGATGATGAACATTTTTTCATGTGTCCGTTAGCCATCTTTATGTCTTCTTTGGAGAAGTGTCTGTTCATGTCCTCTACCCATTTTTTTGATGTGATTATTTGTTTTGTGTGTGTTGAGTTTGAGGAGTTCTTTGTAGAGGTTGGATATCCGCCCTTTGTCCTTAGTGTCATTTGCGAATATCTTCTCCCATTTCGTGGGTTGCCGCTTTGTTTTGTTGACTGCTTCCTTTGCTGTGCAGAAGCTTTTGATCTTCATGAAGTCCCAAAAGTTCATTTACACTTTTGTTTCCCTTGCCTTTGGAGACATGTCTTGAAAGAAGTTGCTGTGGCCGATGTAGAAGGGGTTACTGCCTATGTTCTCTTCTAGGATTCTGATAGATCACTGCCTCGTGTTGATATCTTTTATCCATCTCGAGTTTATTTTTGTGTATGTGGAAGATAATGGTCATGTTTCATTCTTTTATACATAGCTGTCCAATTTTCCCAACACAATTTATTGAAGAGAGTTTTATCAATGAAATCAGTAGCTGGTTTTTGAAAGAATCAATAAGATTGTTAAACAACTGGCCAAACTAATCCAGAAGGAAGGAGAGAAGACCCAAATTAATGAAATTATGAATGAAAGGGGAGAGATCACGACTAACACCAAGGAAATAGAAACAATCATCAGAAATTATTATCAACAGTTATATGCCAATAAGTTAAGCAACTAGAAGAAATGGAAACATTCCTGGAAACCTATGAACTTCCAAAACTGATTCAGGAAGAAATGGACAACCTGAATAGACCAATATTTAGTAACAAAATTGAAGCGGTGATCAAAAGCCTCCCAGAAAACAAGAGCCCAGGCCTTGACGGCTTCCCTGGGGGAATTATACCAAATATTCAAAGAAGAAATAATACCTATTCTCCTGAAGCTGTTTCAAGAGATAGAAACAGAAGGAAAACATCCAGACTCTTTCGATGAAGGCAGCATTACCCTGATCCCCAAACCAGGCAAAGAACCCATTAAAAAGGAGAATTTCAGACCAATGTCCCTGATCAATATGGATGCCATGATTCTCAACAGGATCCTAGCTACTAGATCTAACGGTATATTAAGCACATTATCCACCAAGACCAGGTGGGATCTGTCCCTGGAACACAAGGGTGGTTCAACATTCGCAAATCAACCAGTGTGGTAGAATAATTCAATAAGAGAAGAGAGAAAAAGCACATAGTCCTCTCAATTGATGCAGAAAAAGTATTTGACAAGATTCAGTATCAGTATCTGTTCCTGATTAAAACGCTTCAAATATAGGGATATAGGAAACATTTCTCAACTTCATAAAATCTGTTATTTTTCCTTTTTTTTTTTTTTTTTTTTTGAGTGCGGCTATGTATTTCCCCCGTAGGAATGCATTTGCTGTATCTCATAGGTTTGGATCAATGTATCTTCATTCTCATTGGTTTCCGTGAATTGTTTAAGTTCTTTGATATTTTGGTTGACCTAAACATTCCTGAGCAGGATGGACTTTAGCTTCTATGTGTTTGAATTTCTTCCAAACTTTTTCTTGTGGTTAGGTTCAGTTTCAAATCATTGTGGTCTGAGAAAATGCAGGGAGTAATCTCAGTCTTTTGATATCATTTGAGCCCTGATTTGTGACCCTGTATGTGGTCTATTCTGAAGAAAGTTCCATGTGTGCTTGAGAAGAATGAATCTTCTGTTGTTTTAGGGTCTAATGTTCTGTATATATCTACGAGGTCCATCTGGTCCAAAGTGTCATTTGAAGCTCTTGTTTCTTTATTGATTTCCTGCTTGGACAATCTGTCTATTACTGAGAATAGCGTCTTAAGTTCCCCTACACTTAATGTATTTCATATCAATATGACTATTTTGATTTACAGTTGGCTTATGTAGTTGTCTGTTCCCATTCCAGGGGCATAAATATTTACAATTCTTACATCTTCCTTGTGCATAGATGCTTTAATAATGATGTAGCGTCCTTCTGTATCTCTGAGTACAATCTTTAGCTTAAAATCTAATTTATGTGATATGAGAATTGTTACCTCAGCTTTCTTTTGAGGCCCGTTTGCATGAAAGATTGTTTTCTGTCCCTTCACTTTCAGTCCGGATGTATCTTTAGGTCCCAAATGTGTCTCTTGTAGGAAGCATATGGATAGGTCCTGTCGTTTTATCCAGTCTGCAACCCTATGCCATTTTTGGGGAGCATTTAGGCCATTCATGTTGAGAGTGATTATTGAAAGACAAGTTTTTATTGACACCATGTTACCTGTGAAGTCTGTGTTTCTATAGATTATCTCTGTAAATTTCTGCTCTATATCATCTTGGGTTATTTCTTCTTTAACAGAAGCCCCCTTAATATTTCTTTTTTTTTTTTAAAGATTTTATTTATTTATTTGACAGAGAGAGATCACAAGTAGACAGAGAGGCAGGCAGAGAGAGAGGAAGGGAAGCAGGCTCCCTGCTGAGCAGAGAGCCCGATGCGGGACTCGATCCCAGGACCCTGAGATCATGACCTGAGCCGAAGGCAGCGGCTTAACCCACTGAGCCACCCAGGCGCCCCCCCTTAATATTTCTTGTAATGCCGGCTTGGTGGTCACATACTCTTAATCCTTGCCAATTTCAGAAGCTCTTTATCTCTCCATCCATTTTAATGTTAACCTTGCTGGATAAAGTATCTTCTGCTGCATGTTCTTCTCATTTAGTGCCCTGAATATGTCTTGCCAGTCCTTGTTGGCTTGCCAGGTTTGTGTGGAGAGGTCTGACATTATTCCGATGGACCTTTCTCTCTAGTTAAAAAATCTCTTCCCCCTTGCTACCCTTAGGACCTCTTGTCTAAAATTATGTTTCATGAATTTCCCAATTAAGTGTCTGGAGGTTTTTCTAGAATCCTTGATTTGTGGTGATGTCCTTTTCGTCTCTGGGACTTGAACACTTGTCCCATTCTCCATTTTGGGGAAATTTTCATCCAGAATTTTTGAAGTATATCTTCTAGTCTTCTCTCTTTCTCCACCCCCTCAGGGATCCCAATAATTCTGGTGTCGGAATGTTCCATGGTGTAATTTATTTCCCTAGTTCTGCCCTCATGGCTTCTATGCTGTTTATTCCAGGCCTCCTCCTTATCCTTCTTTTGTATCAGTTTTTCTTCTAAATTACTATTTTGATCTTCTGCCTTGGTTCCTCTAGCTGTTAGAGTATTTGGATCAGATTGGATCTCATTGATAACATTTTAAAATACTACCAGATTGGCCCTCATTTCTACCTGCAGAGCTTCTATATTTCCACTAATGGTCTTCTCCAACCTAACCATTGCCTGGATAGTTGTTACCCTGAATTCCCTTTCAAACCTACTGTTTATATCCATATCCAATAGTTCTGTGGCAGAGGGCACAGTCTCTGAATTTTTCCTCTGTTGGGTGTTCCTCCTTTTAGTCATTTTGGTGAGAGGTGGTTGAGGGGATGTATAGCTGAATATATAAACCATGATTCAGGTAAGGTGCACCTTGGAATGTTTTGGAGCAATCAGAAGTTACTACCAAGAACAAAGAAAAAAGAAAAAAAAAGGAGAGAGAAAAGGAAAAAAAAATGAATCCCAAAAGTAATATTTATAAGGTCCCAAACCAAGAATGAACAAACAAGATGACTGAGAAAATTAAAAGGTAAATATGAAAAACCCAGCTAAAATGAAACCCCAAAATAAGATTTATACAGTACAAAACCAAAAACAAATACACAGAAACACTGACAAAAGAATAAGATGGGAAGGTGGTTATAAACTCTCAATGTGGGTGAGGAAGATTCGTTTTTTCTTCAGTGTATCTTGTTATCTTTTTTAAAGGACTAAACTTTCCACAAATACTGGGAATTTAAACCTGATTTATATATAGGGGTTGTAATGAATAGGGAAAAGAGACTACCTTGAAGCTTCTATGTCTATATCTATCTATCTATCTAGATGTAGATAGATATAGATATAGATATAGATATAGGTATAGATATAGATATAGATATATAAACAGAAAAGGAAACACAGGCATATGTATAAAAAAAGTTATTATGGAATATGTTGTATTAAACCTCTGGTTGTAATGGTAAGTAGGTTAAACAAATAAAAAACAAGAATCATGAGAACGAATTTAAAACAAAAAGAAAGAAAAGTTGTGTCTATGAAATGTACAGATTTTGGGGTAATACCGGGAGCTTAATATGCTGTTTTTCCTTGATGTTGGGGTTTTACAGTTTTATGGGATCCTGTGGTGGTTGTCCTCTTGTTCCTTTGGCTTGTCTTCTGGGGGAGGGGCCTGACACATTGTTTTTCAGTCAATCTTGCTTGGGCTGCGTCACCCTGACCCCTGTCAAGGGGCTGGGCTCTGTGGAAACAGTTTTTTCAGGTTTTTGTTCTCTAGATGGTTTTGTTCTTTGGTGGCTTTATGTGGCTTTTTGGAGGGTCAGAGCAAAGTAAACTGTCTGCACCCAGACTTCTGCCCCAGAGAGAGGCTGTAGTCTGGTCCCCTCTGGATGGTCCAGAACACACAGACTTCCCCTCTGAAACTCCACTGAACAGTGCAACCTCCCACAGGTGATGCACACTCCCAGCCACCATCTCAGTGGTTGCCTGAGGCCCTGCTTGTCTCTGCTCCCAGGTGCCACTAAAAACCACAAGCAATATTGGTCCTTGTGAGCCTGATCCAGGTGGTTGCCATTTTTGGGACTGCTGTCTGGAACCCACGCCCATGCCAGGTGTGCTGAAATCCAGGCGGGGGTGTAGGCGACGATAGGTTGTGGGTCCAGGGACCACTGACTGGAGCTTGCGCCGGGCTCTCTCAGGCACAGGCAGGGGTATGCCCAGCCCCGGTGGTGGCGCAGGTCGTGGAAGGCTACCAGACAAGGGATCCCTGGCTGGAGCCTGTGCTTGGCTCTGTCAGGCACAGGTAGTGTGCCGGCTGTGCTCGCCCTGGGACCATGGGCTTAGGTCCATGCCTGTGGCTGCCCAATTCCAATTGTCCCTTAAGACCCTTTGTTCTTTTTGAGTGTTTTTACCCAGACTGGAAGTTAATGCTGGTCCCAATCCCAAGGCACTTTTGTATTGGGGTATTATTTTCCAATAGGTCTTTTCTGATGGCTCCTTCCCCCTTCTGTTTAACCCCCGTATCAGTCTGAACACTCCCACTCCACTATACCTCTCCACTGACGATCTTCTGCCCCTGTAGTGATCCAGAAGTGTATTAGGCTGATTTCATGTGTGTTCAGAGCATTCTGGTAGAAATCTAGCTCAATTCAGGGGACCAGATGAAACAGGGTCTCCCACTTCTCTGCCATCTTGCTCCTCCTCCTGCTTTTGTGTGTGTGTGTGTGTGAGAGAGAGAGAGAGAGAGAGAGATTTTTGTTGCTTCTTGATATAGGCCTGTATTGCTATAAATTTCCCTCTTAGATCTGCTTTCACTGCATCACAGAGGTTTTTGATATTTGAGCTTTCATTTTCATTTGGTTCCATTTATTTTTGTTTTTGTTGTTTTAAATTTTAATCTCAATTAGTTAACATACAATGTTATATTGGTTTTAGGTGTACAGTATGGAACTTCAACACTTCGTACATCACCCTGTGCTCATTAAGACAAGTGAACTCTTTAATCCCCATCACCTATTTGACCCATTCCCCCACTCACCTCCCCTCTGGTAACCATCAGATTTGTCCTCTATAATGCAGAGTTTGTTTCTTACTTTGTATCTCTCTTATTTTCACTTTGTTTGCTTGTTGTGTTTCTTAAATTCCACATATGAGTGAAATCATATAGTATTTGTCTTTCTTTTGCTGGCTTCTGTCACTTAGCATTATATTCTCTAACTCCATCCATGTTCTTGCAAACAACAAGATTTCATTATTTTTTATTTCTTAATTGTATATATATATCACACCTTCTTTATCCATTCCTCAATTGGTGGACTCTTGGGTTGCTTCCATATCTTGGTCATTGTAAATAATGCTGCTATAAAGATAAGGGTACATGTATCCTTTTGAATTAGTGTTCTTGTATTCTTTAGGTAAATACCCAGTAGCACAATTGCTAGATTATAAGGTAGTTCTATTTTTAACTTTTTTGAGTAACCTCCATACTGTTTTCCACAATGGCTGCACCAATTTGCATTCCTACCAATAGGTTACACTTGTTCCTTTTTCTCGACATCAGCACGAACACCTGCTGTTTCTTGTGATGTTAATTTTAGCTATTTGGAAGGGTGTTCCTTATACTATTAAAATTTCTTTTTTGATATCCCATTTGACCCATTCATTGTCTAGTAGCATGTTATTTAACCTCCATGTATTTGTGGTCTTTCCAAATTTTTCTTGTGTTTGACATTTAGTTTCATAATGTTGTGGTCAGAAAATATGCATGATACGACTTCAATCTTGAACTTGTCGAGGTTTGTTTTTTTGGGTTAATGTGTGATCTCTATTCTGGAGAATGTTCTGTGTGTGCCTGAAAATAATGTGTATTCTGCTGGCTTAGGATGGAATATTCTGAATGTATCTGTTAAATCCATCTTGTCCAGTGTGCCGTTCAAAGCCATTGTTTCCTTGTTGGTGTTTTTCTTAGATGATGTGTCCAATGGGTCCACCCCATTAAGTGGGGTGTTAAAATCCCCTCTTATTATCACACCATTATTGATTAGTTATTTTACGTTTCTTATTAACTCTTGTGTGTATTTAGGTACTCCTATATCAGGTACAAAAATATTTGCAATTACTATATCTTTTTGTTGGATTTTCCCCTTAATGCTTGTGTAGTGTCCTCCATTCTCTCTTATTACAGTGTTTGTGGTAAAGTCTGCTTTGTCCAATATAAGTATTTCTTTTCTGACTTTCTTTTGAATTCCATTTACATGTTATGTTTTTCCATTCCATCGCTATCTATCTGCAGGTGAATTTAGGTCTAAACTGAGTCTCTTATAGGCATCGTATAAATGGGTCTTTTAAAAAAAATCCATTGCATCACCGTATGTGTTTTGATTGGAGCACATAGTTCATTTACATTCACAGTAATTTTTTTAAAGTACTTACTGATAGATAGGTATTTATTGACATTTTACTAATTGTTTTGTGGGCGTTTTTGAAGATTTTGTCTGATCCTTTCTTGTCTTTCTCTCTTTCGTGTTTTGCTGATTTTCTTTAGTGATATATTTGGATTTCTTTCTCTTTATTCTTTGCATTTTTATTAGTGGGTTTTGATATATGGTTATCATTAAGCTTGTATATAACCTCTTCTACATATAGTACTCTATATTAAGTTAATGGTCATTCAATTTTGAACCCATTTTTTTTCTCCTCTCATCTCCTCATTTAAGGTATATAATATTATATTTTATATCCACCTTTTGTGATATCCTTTGTGATTATTTATAGAAAACTGAGGTGGAAGTTCTTCTTCTTGGCTCTCTGTCTTGACTGGGGATTAGTCCTTGACTCTTTAGGCTGAAGTTTTTCTTCCGGCTCTTCATTTTGATTGGTGTTTATTACCTTATTCCTGGGCTGGAAGGTTTTTCTCCTAGTTCTTTGTTTGAGTGGAATTCACCACCTCACTCCTGGTCTGGAATTTTTTTTCTGGCTCTCTGTGAAAATTTTTCATACACTTTATCCGATGCTGATTTTCCATTGGGAACTTCTAAGTTGATTGAAACCCTTTTCATGAATCTCTGCTCATTATATGTTTTGGCAACGCTGCCTACCTATTTATTGTTTGTATAATTTTGCTGAGGATAATTTTGAACTTTGTGGGCTCTTCAGAAACCGTG
Organism: Enhydra lutris kenyoni; assembly: GCF_002288905.1. NCBI lineage: Eukaryota > Metazoa > Chordata > Mammalia > Carnivora > Mustelidae > Enhydra > Enhydra lutris. Next base: position 743,358 of record NW_019154205.1, on the reverse strand, counting down.
CAATCTCCCCCACCTGAATCCTCTAAGAATCTCTACCTTTCCATTGCTTCCACTTATCTGTTTACCACCTCTATTCTTCCCATCACTCCCTTTAATCCTTTGCTATGTTCCCCCTTCAAATTCCTTCCCTCTCTGGATATCTCTGCCAGACTTTTCCCTTCCCACTCCAACCCCTCTGGTCCCTACAGTCACTTTAACTTTAGGCTGCATACCCTTATGGATGCCCCTCAAGGAACCAAGTGCTCATCAAAAGCAACTACTTGTGAATAAAAACAGAAAAGAAAAGAGCTAATTAAAAATAGACTGAATATTTTGTCCACTTAAGTAACTTTGGACACTTTTAAACTGCTACTAGATGTCTCTTCAGCCTCAGAGGTAGGGCATAGCACACACAAGATTACATATCATGACAAAATAAAATCTTAAAAATTTTCTTTACAAATATGGGTAAAAAGCATTAGTCTTCATATTTAGCATTAGTCTTCATATTTAATAGAAAATGTTATCTTTTGGACAGAAACATATCATATTGGACAGAAACACTACTTAGATGAAAATATAAAGTGGAGTAATGTGAGAATCAACTATTTTATATAAATCAGTGAGTTTTATATTACTTTGTTTCCTGATTAATGGTTAAAACTTTATAATGAATGCTATAAGATCTCTGCATCTGTATGACTGTACATGTATGTATAGTTATATGTATGTTATCTGTATGTTTTGTTTTTTCTGCCTCCAGATGGTATAGCTAATGTGATTCATAAAATCCCTTAAAAAAGACTTATTTAAGTTGACCCAATTACCCCATGCCCCACCCACCTCCCCTTCAGAAGCCCTGTTTGTTCCCTATAGTTACGGGTCTCTTGTGTTTTTTCTCCCTCTCTGATGACTTCCATTCAGATTTCCCTCCCTTACCCGATGATCCTCTGTGCTGTTTCTTATATTCCACATATGAGTGAAACCATATGATAATTGTCTTTTTCTGATTGACTTATTTCACTCAGCATAATATCCTCTAGTTCCATCCACATCAATGTAAATGGTAAGTATTGATCCTTTCTGATGGCTAAGTAATGTACCACCATGTGTGGAACACACACCACATTACTTCTATTCATTCATCTGTTGATGGACATCTCAGCTCTTTCCACACTTTGGCTATGTGGACATTACTTCTATAAATATTGGAGATCAGGTGACCCTTTGGATCAATAAATTTGTATCTTTGGGGTAAATACCTAGTACTGCAATTGCTGCATCATAGGGTAGCTTTATTTTTAATTTCTTGAGAAACCTGCATACCATTTTCCAGAGTGGCTGTACCAGCTTCCATTCCCACCAATGGTGGAAAAGTATTCCCCTTTCTCCACATGCTCACCAGTATTTGTTGTTTCCTAATTTGTTAAGTTTAGCTATTCTGACTGGTATCTCATCATGGTTTTGATTTGTATTTCCCTAATGGCAAGTGATGTTGAGCATTTTTTCATGTGATTGTTGGCCATTTGTATGTCTTCTTTGGAGAAATGTCTGTTCATGTCTTCTGCCCATTTCTTGACTGGATTCTTTGTTTCTTTTGGGTGTTGGGTTTAATAGGTTATTTATAGATCTTGGATACTAGATCTTTGTCTAATGTGTCATTTACAGATATCTTCTCCCATTCCATAGGTTGCCTTTTAGTTTTTTTTTTTTTTTTAATTGTTTCCTTGGCTGAGCAGAAGCTTGAGCACTGGGCGTTATATGCAACTGATGGATTCTTGAATGCTACATCTAAAACTAATGATATGTTGGTTAATTGAATTTATTTTTAGAAGCTTTTATTTATTTGAGAGAGAGTGTGAGATACAGAGCATGAGCAGAGGGGAAGGGGCAGAGGAAGAGGGAGAAGCAGACTCCTCACTGAGCAGGGATCCCAATGCAGGGTCTGATCTCAGTACCCCAGGATCATGACCTGAGCCAAAGGCGAACACCTAACTGACTGAGCCACCCAGGTGCCCTTGGCTAACTGAACTCGAAGTAAAAAAAGGGGGGGGGCACCTGGGTGGCTCAGTTCTTAAGCTCAGGTCATGATCCCAGAGTCATGGGATCTATCTCTGCATCGAGCGCCACATTGGGCTCCATGCTCCACAAGGAGCCTATTTCTCCCTCTCCCACTCCCTCTGCTGTGTTCCTTCTCTCACTGTGTCTCTCTCTGTCAAATAAATAAAATCTTAAAAAAATAAAGTAAGAAAAATAAATTCAATGAAATCTATCTATAAAAATATAAATCGACTTAGAGATAAATGAGAACTTAAATAAAATATTCTTTTTTTAAAATTTAATTTTATATTTTCAGTGTTCCAAGATTGATTGTTTATGCACCACACCCAGTGTTCCATGCAATACATGCCCTCCTTAATACCCACCACCAGGTTCACCTAACCCCCTACCCCTCCCTTCCAAAACTCTGTTTGATTCTCAGAGTCCATAGTCTCTCATGGTTTGTGTCCCCCTCTGATTTCCCACAATTCACTTTTCCTTTTCTTCTAATGTCCTCCATGTTATTCCTTATGCTCCATAAGTAAGTAAAATATTCTTAAAACTATAAGAAATATAGGAAGAAGCACAAATGCTTTTCAAGTGAATATGAGTTGGAAAATCACTTTGGATAATAATATTAATTTAATACTGTTGTTTTAATAAAAACAGCTGTGTCTTCTGAATTATCAACATTACCTATAATGTCAGCATACTTTTTTTGAAGATTTTATTTATTTATTTCACAGATAGAGATCACAAGCAGGCGGAGAGAGAGGAGGAAGCTGGCTTCTTGCTGAGCAGAAAGCCTGATGTGAGGCTTGATCCCAGGACCCTGGGATCATGACCTGAGCCAAAGGCAGAGGCTTTAACCAACTGAGCCACCCAGGTGACCCGTCAGCATACATTTTTGTTCTACCCCAATTTCCTACAAAAATAAGGTTTAAAATGGAAAACAGAGGGATGCCTGGCTGGCTCAGTCAGTTAAACATCTGCCTTTGGCTCAGGTCATGATTCCAGTATCCTGGGATTGAGTTCCTCCTTGAGCTCCTTGCTTAGCAGGGATCCAGCTTCTCCTTCTGCCTACCACTCCCTCTACTTGTGCTCTCTCTCTCTCTCTCTCTGACAAAATAAATAAATAAAATGTTTAAAAATAAAAAAATAAAAATATAGAAAACAGATAACAATATGATGGGCTAGTTGATTGGTGTTATATCTGTCTAAAAATTGGTTCCAAAATATTTTTGCTCATTTCCGACCTTAGGTATGGTAAGTTAAGGAATAAATATTCACTCACTGTTGGGTTATTTCTATGTCAGATAAGCTACTGAAACACTACTAACAAAAGTTAAATTTATGTATTTTTTATCATTTTATTATTTTTTATGTTTAATATAGAGAAGATAAATATATTTGTGTCTGTGCATAAACATTTATAATTGTACTATACACAGAAGGTCACCATCATAACCATTTAGGAGACCATAGCCTTTGTCTGCTTGTAAAGATCAGTAATTAGACAGCTGTCTATGAAGAAAACCACCTCTAGAGAGCACTAGAGTACACTTGAGAAAATTTAGCATCAGAATAGGATAAAAAACTTGAGAGACCAAAAAACAAAACAAAACAAAAAACAAAAAACCAGCTTCATTTTTCCTGGATCATCCTATTTCCCAAGTCAGCATTGCTCTTCACCAAGAAAGAACATATCAGGGAAAAGGAATTCTTCTAATGGGAAAAAGGAGAATGGAATGAGTAATAGCTTCCCCAGTTTTTCTGGCCACTGCAAGAACCAGCTTTGGTTTTTTTCCACCCAGAAATTGGCAAAGCTGAGACATTCAGAGATGGTTAGGCAGTACAGACTACAAGTATCAGAATTGCAGCAGGAATAACCACAGTTTACAGTGGCCTCCTCTTCAGAAGACCCCTTCAACTCCTTTGTTGCTAAAGGAACTAATGGCCAGCACAACTTCTATAGATCTCCTATAGATAACACCAGTTTTTGCCTGGTGGACATGTTTGTGGACAGGTATTCATGTTTGTGGACACCAGCCACCTGGGTCTCTCCTCAACATGTAACATGAAAACATATGAAAATATACAACTGGTAAAAGCAAGTATGTAGTCAGATTCAGAATACTCTAGTAATGTAATATGATGGATTATAACCACTTCAATCTAGTATGAAAGTTAATGAACAACAGTATTGGGGGAATGAGTTAAGATGGAGAAATAGGGGGACCTTTGGCTTTCTTCAATCCTTGAACACAGTTGTTTTGAGGTCAGACCACTTGGAACAAACAAGAAATCAACCTGAGGATTGAAAGAAGTATCTCAATGATTGGAAAGAGAAAGTGTGAGGTGTATGGATGTGAACTGGGGGAGAGAAAAACTGCCATGCCACAGAAGTGAGGGAATCCTTTCCACAGGGAAAGAAAATGGAGAGCAAGAGAGAAGGGTTAAGAAAATGCAGTGTCAGGTTTGCACAAGAAGAAAGCCTCTCCAGACCACAGACTGGGGAGTCAGAGGAACTCAGTGTGGCAGGTTTTTTGTAAACAGTGTATGGAGCTCAGTCTCTGAGGTTTTGGAAGTGCATGTCTTTTGCCAGAGTGGAACTATGGTGTGCACTTCTGGGGAGAAGGAGGATGCTTGGCTGGAGAGCACAAAATGGTGTAGGGAACTCCTGGGTCGCAATGGGAGAGATTGTTTCCATTCCTGGAGTACATGTTAGAGGGTGTATTGACTCTTCAAGGACAGAAGACCCTGCAGGTACTAGAAATCAGTCTTTCATTAGGAGGGGCAGAGGCACATGCAGAGAATGGATAACCTGGTCGCTGCTTTTTCAGGGGGCACACCATAGACTCCACGCACTGTGCAGGCATGGGGCTGTTTTTGCGGGACAAAGGACACTATTAATGGCATAGACTCAAATCCAAAGAAGGGAGTGGATCTGTGCAGTGCCCACTCCTTTTAGATTTGGAGTTTTGAATCCAAGTCAGCACACAAAGATAAAATGCAAGAAAGTTGTGGCACTGGGCATGATGATGGCCCTTGTTTTTCTGTGAGGGCGTCCTAAACAGTGAGTTGTGTGAGATACACTCTCTATGGATGAAAGAGTGTGGTGCCATTTTACCCTTGCCACAAACACAGTCAGGCTTCAGAGAGTAACAGAGCAGACTCCAGTAGATGTGGGAGCCAATTATATCAAACCGTGGCCTCCTGTGCTTGGCCAGTACATTTTTACTGCGATGGGATTGATTCTCAGCTAGTGCAATACAGGAAGCACTCCACATGCACCAAAATCAACTGATCATAATTCAGTGTCCCCTTCAAATCTGATAGAAATAGGACCAGGCTGTATTTTTTTTTCCCCGAATTCTTTTTCTTTCTTTCTTTCTTTCTTTCTTTCTTTCTTTCTTTCTTTCTTTCTTTCCTTTCTTCTTCTTCTTCTTCTTCATTAGAATTATAGGATTTTTTTTGTTGGATTTTTTTTTCATTTCCTTTTCTCTTTTTTTCTCTGGATCAGGCTTCTTTTTGTTTTTTGATTTTTCTTTATTTTCCCATATTTTTCTTGGAAATCAGCCTGCTAGCTTTTTAAAAAGATTTTTAAAAATTTCTATTTTTTTTTTTTTTTTGATTGAGGCTTGGGTGCCTATGTATTTCACCCTTAGGACCACCTTTTCCATATCCCATAGGTTTTGGACCAATATGCCTTCATTCTCATTGGCTTCCATGAATTGCTTAAGTCCTTTGGTTTCCTGGTTGACCCAAACATTCTTGAAAATGATGGTGTTTAGGTTCCAAGTGTTTGAATTCCTTCAAAACTTTTTCTTGTGATTGAGTTCTAGTTTCAGAGCATTGTTGTCTGAGAATATGCAGGGAATAATCTCAATCTTTTGGTATTAGTTAAGATCTGAATGGTATTAAGGAGGGCAAGTACTGCATGGAGCACTAGGTGTTATATGTAAACAATGAATCCCGGAACACTACATCAAAATCTAGTGATGTACTTTATGGTGACTAACATAACATAATAAAAAATAATAATTAAAAATTTTTATTTTTAAATTTTGGGCACCTGGGTGGCTAAGTGGATTAAGCCTCTGCCTTCAGCTCAGGTCATGATCTCAGGGTCCTGGGATTAAGCCCCACATCAGGATCTCTGCACAGCAGGGAGCCTGCTTCCCCCTCTCTCTATGCCTTCCTCTCTGCCTACTTGTGATCTCTCTCTCTGTTAAATAAAGAAATAAAAAATCTTTAAATTTTTAAAATTTTTAATTTAAGTTCAATTAGACAACATATAGTACCTCATTAGTTTCAGATAGAATTCAATAATTCATCAGTTGCATACAACACCCCGTGCTCATCAAATCACATGCCCTACTTAATGCCAGTCACCGAATTACCTTCCATCCAGCAACACTTAGTTTGTTTCCTATAGTTAAGACCACGAAAGAATCTTAACTATAGGTTTAAAGCCTTTTAATTACCTGCTTAAAAAAAAATCTTTTCCTTTTTCCTTCTCTCTTTCTCTGTCTGGATCAGACTTTTCTGGATATCAGGCTTTTTCTTTCTCTCTTTTTTCTTTTTCTTTCTTTTTTTCCAAGTTCATTTTAACAAAGTAATCAATATATACCTGGATAAAGGACCAAAAACTCCCCACAGCAAGCAAGGAGGAATTCTGCAGAGGACTGGCCACTGGAAAAGAGCAGACAAAATGTAACAGCAAAGTGAGCACAACATACCCCAGAAACACTTCCTGAAGTTCCAGGCCCTGGACAGTGTATGACCTCTTTTTTTAATATAGTGTTACTCTGAGGTGCAGGAAACACAAGGAGATTTTATAACACACAAAATATATATATAAAAAAAAAACTTAGCCAAAATAACAAGATGGAAGAATTCTTCCCAAAAGAAAGATCAGAAAGGTATCACAGCCAAGGATTTGCTGACAACAGATATAAGCAATATATGTGAAAAATAATTTAGAAAAAACAGTCATAAGACTGCTAACTAGACATGAAAAAAGCAAGAGAAACCCTTGCTGCAGAGGTAAAAGACCTAAAATCTAGTCAGGCTAAAATAAACACTGTAACTGAAATGCAAAACTGACTTGTAGAAGCAGTGGAGAATATAGGTGATATAAAAGGTAAAATTATGGAAAATAAGCAGCTGTAAAGAAGAGGGAAATAATAATATTAGATTACGAGGATAGATTCAGGGAACTTGGCCCTTTCACAAAGAGAAATAATATCTTTGTTATAAGAATCCCATAAGAAGAGCAGAAAAAAGGGGTGGAAGGTTTATTTGAAATTATAGCTGAGAACTTTAATCTGGGGATGGAAACAGGCATGCAAGTCCAAGAGGCACAGAGAAACCCCTAAAAATCAACAAAAACAGGACAACATTACAACATAGTGAAACTTGCAGAACACAAATATAAAGAGATAATTCTGAAAGCAGCTAGGGAAAAAAGGTCTTTGATCTATAAAGGTAGACACATAAGGTTAACAGCAGACCTGTCCATGAAGACTTGGCAGGCTAGAAATGAGTGGCATGATATATTCAATGTGCTAAATGGGGAAAATAAGCACCCAGTAATACTTTATTCAATAAGGTGGTCATTCAGAACATAAAGGTAAAGAGTCTCCAAAGACAAACAAAAACTAAAGGAGTTCATGAACACCAAACAAGAGTTGCAAGAAATGTAAACCTGTACCCCTGAAACAAATAATACATTCTATGTTAATAAGAAAATGTAGCAGACAAATATTATATGCTTTTCAGATGTATGGATGAAAAATAAAAACAATGTAATCAGAATTTTGTTCTTCAAAGATAAAAAAAGTGGAAGGACCACAAATACATGAAGGTTAAAGAACATCCTACTAAAGAATGAATGGGTGGTCTGGAAATGAAAGAAGAATGATAAAAAATACATGGAAGCAGGGGAGGAGGAGCAAGATGGCGGAGAAGTAGGAGTCCCTGTTTCAACCGGTCCCCTAAAGTGAGCTAAATATCTACCAGAACACTCCGAACACCCATAACATCAGCCTGAGATGTAAGGTTATACACTTCTGGATCTCTACAGGGGCAGAAGATCATTAGTGGAGAGATAAAGTGGAGTGGGAACATCCAGACTGATATTGGAAGATAAACAGAATGGGAGGGAGCCACCAGAAGCGACCCTTTGGAAAGTAATACCACAATATGAAAGTGCCCTGTAAGTGGGGACCAGCATTAACTTGAAGTCTGGTTAAAAGCACTCAAAAAGAGCAAAGATCTTAAGGGTCAACTGGAGCAGTTGGGCTGTCAAGAACACGGGCTTAAGCCCACGGTCCCAGAATGGTCACTGCTGGTGACCACACATGTCAGAAAGAGCCCGGAGGGGGGCTCCAGTCTGTGGTTCCTGATCCCATGGCTTTCCGCAGCTTGCATCACAACTCAGGCTGGGCACACTTCCGCCCATGCCTGAAAGAGTCCAGTGTGGGCACCCTCCGGCAGTCTCTGGGCCTGGAGCCTTCCATGATCTACACAGCCACCAGGTCTGGGCACACCCAGCCCGTACCTGAGAGAACCCCGCACAAAATCCAGTCGGGCTCCCTCAGGTCACAGCTTTCCATGACATACGCTGCTGCAGGGTCTGAGCATTCCTGGCATGGGAGTGGGCTCTAGACAGCAGTCCCCACAATGGCAGCCACCCAGGTTCAGCCTTGCCTGGACCAATATCTCTCACAGTTTTAGTTGCACCAGGGATGCAGAGACAAGCAGCAACCTTGGGCGACCACTGAGATGGTGGCTGGGGGTGTGCACTGCCTGTGAGCGTTTGCACTGATCAGCAGACTTTGTAGAGGGGAAGGCTGTGTGGTCTGGGACACCCAGAGGGGAGCACACTGAGGCATCTCTCTGGGAGGAGGTCTGGGTGTGGACAATTTACTTTCCACTAACCCTCCAAAAAACCACAAAAAGCTGCCAAAGAACAAAAACCTCTAGAGAACAAAAGCATGAAAAACCAGTTTCCACAGTGCCCAGCCTCTTGATAGGGGGCAGGGTGACTCAGCCCAAGCAAGGTTGACTGAAAAACAATGTGGCAGACACCTCCCCCAGAAGACAAGCCAAGAGAACAAGAGTACAACCACCACAGGGTCCCCATAAAAGCACAAAACCCCAACATCAGGGGAAAACAATATATTAAGCTCCTGGTATTGCCCCCAAATCTGTATATTTCTTAGATACAACTTTTCTTTCTTCTTTTTTAAAGTTATTTCCCACCATTCTTGTTCTTTTAATTTTTTTAACCTACTTACCATTACAACTTGAGATTTAATACACCATATTCCATAATTTTTTAACTTGAACTTTTTTCATACATATACCTTTGTTTCTTTTTCTTTTTTTTATTATGCATATAGATATAAGTTTCAAGGTAACCCTTTTCCTTATTCAATACTACCCTTATGTATAAACCAGTTTTAATTTCCCTGTATCTCTGGAAAGTTGAGTTCTTTAACAAAGATAAAAAGAGAGAGAGGAGGACTCAAGATGGCAGAGAAGTAGCAGGTTGAGATGACATCAGGTAGCAAGAGATCAGCTAGATAGCTTATCAAACCATTCTGAACACCTATAAATCCAACAGGAGATCGAAGATAAGAAGAGCAACAATTCTAGAAACAGAAAATTGACCACTTTCTGAAAGGTAGGAGCAGCGGAGAACTGAATCCAAAGCGATGGGAAGATAGACCAAGGGGGAGGGGCTGGCTCCCAGCAAGTGGCAGAGCAATGGAGCACAAAATCAGAACTTTTGAAAGTCTGCTCCACTGAGGGACATTGCTCCAGAGGCTAACCCGAGGTGAAGCCCACGTGGGGACAGCGTGGCCTCAGGTCCTGTGGGGTCACAGAAGGATCGGAGGTGTCTGAGTGTCACAGAGCTTGCAGGTATTAGAGCAGGGAAGCCGCCTACAGAGACAGAGCTGAGGAGTGAGCTCTCAACTCGGGGTTACCTTGAACGTTATCTGTGGCACAGGCCACTGCTCTGTGAGTGGGGTCCCCACAAGATCCAGGGAGACCCCCCCAGAAGCCCTCAGGGATCTGTGGGGTTCAGAGACTCCAGGTGGAGCTCTGTGCCAGAAACAGAGACGCTTGGTCACAGGCTGGGTGAGCTCCGAGTGCAGATGGAGGCCAGGGAGATGGGAGTGACTGAGCGCTTTTCTCCGAGGGTGCACTGAGGAGTGGGGCCCCAAGCTCTCGGCTCCTCTGGGCTGGAGATTGGGAGGCCGCCATTTTCATTCCTGTCCTCAGGAACTCTATGGAAAGTGTTCAGGGAACAAAAGCTCCCGAAAGCAAACCTGAGCAGATTACTTAGCCCTGCTCCTGGTAAGGGCGGTGCAATTCTGCCTCGGGCAAAGACACTTGATAATCACTGCAACAGGCCTCTCTCCCAAAAGATCAACAAGAAATCCAGCCAAGACCAAGTTCACTTACCAAGGAGAACAGTGGAATTCCAGAGGAGGAGAAAGCAAAGCATGGAATTCATGGCTTTCTCCCCATGATTCTTTAGTCTTGCAAAGTTAATTAATTGTTTTTAATTTTATATTTTTTTCTTCTGCTAATTTTTTTAAACTTTTACCCTTTCCTCTTTTAATGTTTTCTAACTAGTTTATCTTAATACCTTTCATAAAAAAAATCGTTTTTGAACCTTCATCATTATAGTCATATTTTATCCTTCATTGTATCTAATTTTCTTTTTTGTATACTCATAGGGTTTTTTCATCTAAAAAATTTGGGGTACAACTTCTAATAGATCAAAATACACCCTAAATCTAGCACCAGGCCTGTTCTAGTCTCCAACCCAAGCAAATTCTCTGCACCTTCTTTTTCTTTATTCTCCCAACCAACTTGCCGTATCAACTCCTTTTTTATAAATTAAAAAAAAATTTCATCTTTATAGTAATATTCCATCCCTTCATTGTGTTTACTCTTATATATGTTTTTCAATCTTTAAATTTTGGGGAGGTAGTTTCTTCTAAGAGACCAAAATACTCCCCACATTAAGTGGGGGGACACTCTTCAAGTCACCAGTCCAATATATATTTTTTTCTTTTTTATATTTTTTAGTTATTTGTTTTCTTTTTTTAATTTTTTTTTCTGAGATTCTTTTTCAACCCTCCCCCCCACAATTTGGGGGTCTCTTCTGATTTGGTTAAAGCACATTTTCCGGGTGTCTTTGCCACCTTTCTAGTATTTTATTTGCTCCTTCATATATTCTTATCTGGACAAAATGACAAGACAGAAAAACTCACCACAGAAAAAGAACAAGAGGCAGTACCAAAGGCTAGGGACCTAATCAATACAGACATGGGTAATATATCAGATCTAGAGTTCAGAAGGACGATTCTCAAGGTTCTAGCCGGGCTCAAAAAATGCATGGAAGATATTAGAGAAAAGCTGTCAGGAGAAATAGAAGCCCTTTCTGGAGAAATAAAAGAACTAAAATCTAACCAAGTTGAAATAAAAAAAAGCTATTAATGAGGTGCAATAAAAAATGGAGGCTCTTACTGCAGGATAAATGAGGCAGAAGAAAGAATTAGCGATATAGAAGACCAAATGAAAGAGAATAAAAAAGCTGAGCAAAAGAGGGACAAACAGCTACTGGACCACGAGGGCAGAATTCGAGAGATAAGTGACACCATAAGATGAAACAACATTAGAATAATTGGGATTCCAAAAGAAGAAGAAAGAGAGGGGGAGCAGAAGGTATATTGAAAAGAATTATTGTAGAGAATTTCCCAAATATGGCAAAGGGAACAAGCATCAAAATCCAGGAGGTGCAGGGAACCCCCCTCAAAATCAATAAGAATAGGTCCACACCCCGTCATCTAATAGTAAAATTTACAAGTCTTAGTGACAAAGAGAAAACCCTGAAAGCAGCCCAGGACAAGAAGTCTGTAACATACAATGGTAAAAATATTAGATTGGCAGCAGACTTATCCACAGAGACCTGGCAGGCCAGAAAGAACTGGCATGATATATTCAGAGCACTAAATGAGAAAAACATGCAGCAGCCAAGAATACTATATCCAGCTAGGCTATTATTGAAAATAGAAGGAGAGATAAAAAGCTTCCAGGACCAACAAAAACTAAAAGAATTTGCAAACACCAGACCAGCTTTACAGAAAATATTGAAAGGGGTCCTCTAAGCAAAGAGACACCTTAAAAGTAGTAGACCAGAAAGGAACAGAGACAATATACAGTAACAGTCACCTTACAGGCAGTACAATGGCACGAAATTCATATCTCTTAAAAGTTACCCTGAATGTTAATGGGCTAAATGCCCCAATCAAAAGACACAGGGTATCAGAATGGATTAAAAAACAAAACCCATCAATATGCTGCCTACAAGAAACACATTTTAGACCCAAAGACACCCCCAGATTTAACGTGAGAGGGCTGAAAACAATTTACCATGCTAATGGACATCAAAAGAAAGCTGGGGTGGCAATCCTTATATCAGATCAATTAGACTTTAAGCCAAAGACTATATTAAGAGATGAGGAAGGACACTATATAATACTCAAAGAGTCTGTCCAACAAGAAGAACTAACAATTTTAAATATCTATGCCCCTAACATGGGAGCAGCCAACTGTATAAACCAATTAATAACAAAATCAAAGAAAAACATCGACAATAATACAATAATAGTACGGGACATAAACACCCCCCTCACTGAGATGGACAGATCATCCAAGCAAAAGATTAAAAAGTAAATAAAGGCCTTAAATGACACACTGGACCAGATGGACATCACAAATACATTCAGAATATTCCATCCCAAAGCAACAGAATACACATTATTCTCTAGTGCACATGGAACATTCTTCAGAATAGATCACATGCTGAGTCATAAATTAGGTCTCAACTGGTATCAAAATATTGGGATCATTCCCTGCATATTTTCAGACCACAATGCTCTGAAGCTAGAACTCAATCACAAGAGGACATTTGGAAAGAACCCAAATACATGGAGACTAAACAGCATCCTTCTAAAGAATTAATGGGTAAACCAGGAAATTAAAGAATTGAAAAAAATTCATGGAAACAAATGATAATGAAAACACAACTGTTTGAAATCTGTGGGACACAGCAAAGGCAGTCTTGAGAGGAAAATATATAGCGATACAAGCCTTTCTCAAGAAACAAGAAAGGCCTCAAATACAAAACCTAACCCTACACCTAAAGGAGCTGGAGAAAGAACAAGAAAGAAACCCTAAACCCAGCAGGAGAAGAGAAATCATAAAGATCAGAGGAGTAATCAATGAAATATAAACAAACAAACAAAAAAGAACAATCAACAAAAGTAGGAGGTGGTTCTTTGAAAGAATTAATAAGATTGGTAAGGCCCTAGCCAGACTTATCAAAAAGAAAAGCAAAAGGACCCAAATAAATAAAATCATGAATGAAAGAGGAGAGATCACAACCAACACCAAAGAAATATAAACAATTATAAGAACATATAATGAGCAACTATACGCCAACAAATTTGACAATCTGGAAGAAATGGATACATTTCTAGAGACATATAAACTACCACAACTGAACCAGGAAGAAATAAAAAACCCGAACAGACCCATAACCAGTAAGGAGATCAAAACAGTCATCAAAAATCTCCAAGGAAACAAAAACCCAGGGCCAGACGGCTTCCCAGGGAAATTCTACCAAACATTTAAAGAAGAATTAACTCCTATTCTCCTGAAACTGTTTCAAAAAATAGACATGGAAGGAAAACTTCCCAACTCATTTTATGAGGCCACCATTACCTTGATCCCAAAACCAGACAAAGATCCTATCAAAAAAGAGAATCACAGCCCAATATCCTTGATGAACACAGATGTGAAAATTCTCACGAAAATACTAACCAATAGGATCCAATGGTACATTTAAAGGATTATTCACCACGACCAAGTGGGATTTATTCCAGGGCTGCAAGGTTGGTTCAACATCCGCAAATCAATCAATGTGATACAATAAATTACTAAAAGAAAGAAGAAGAACCATACAATACTCTCAATAGTTGCTGAAAAAGCATTTGACAAAGTACAGCATCCCTTTCTGATCAAAACTCTTCAAAGTGTAGGGATAGAGGGCACAAACCACAATACTATCAAAGCCAACTATGAAAAACCTACTGCAAATATCATTCTCAATGGAGAAAAACTGAGAGTTTTTCCTCTAAGGTCAGGAGCACGGCAGCAATGTCCATTATCACTACTGCTATTCAACATAGTACTAGAAGTCCTAGCCTCAGCAATCAGACAACAAAAAGAAATTAAAGGCATCCAAATTGGCAAAGAAGAAGTCAAAGTATCGCTCTTTGCAGATGATATGATACTCTATGTGGAAAACCCAAAAGACTCTACTCCAAATCTGCTAGAACTTGTACAGGAATTCAGTAAATTGTCAGGATATAAAATCAATGCACAGAAATCAGTTGCATTTCTTTACACCAACAAGACAAAAGATAGAGAAATTAGGGAGTGAATCCCATTTACAATTACACCCCAAACCATAAGATACCTAGGAATAAACCCAACCAAAGAGACAAATAATCTATACTCAGAAAACTATAAAGTATTCATGAAAGAAATTGAGGAAGACACAAAGAAATGGAAAAATGTTCCATGCTCATGGACTGGAAGAACAAATATTGTGAAAATGTTTATGCTACCTAAAGCAATATACACATTTAATGCAATCCCTATCAAAATCCCATCCATTTTTTTTTCAAGGAAATGGAATGAATAATCCTAAAATTTGTATGGAACCAGAAAAGACCTCAAATAGCCAGAGGACTATTGAGAAAGAAAGCCAAAGTTGGTGGCATTATAATTCCAGACTTCAAGCTCTATTACAAAGCTGTCATCATCAAGACAGTATGGTACTGGCACAAACACAGACCATAGATCAATGGAATAGAATAGAGAGCCCAGAAATAGACCCTCAACTCTATGGTCAACCAATCTTCAACAAAGCAGGAACGAATGTCCAATGGAAAAAGGACAGCCTCTTCAACAAATGGTGTTGGGAAAATTAGACAGCCACATGCAGAAAAATGAAATTGGACAGTTTCCTTACACCACACATGAAAATAAACTCCAAATGGATGAAGGACCTCAATGTGAGAAAGGAATCCATCAAAATCCTTGTGGAGAACACAGGCAGTAACCTCTTTGACCTCAGCTGCAGCAACTGCTTCCTAGAAACATCGCCAAAGGCAAGGGAAGCAAGGACAAAAATGAACTATTGGGACTTCATCAAGATCAAAAGCTTTTGCACAGCAAAGAAAACAGTTAACAAAACCAAAGAACAACTGAGAGAATGGGAGAAGATATTTGTGAACAACATATCAGATAAAGCGCTGGTATCCAAAATCTATAAAGAGCTTAGCAAAGTCAACACCCAAAGAACAAATAATCTGATCAAGAAATGGGCAGAGGACATGAACAGACATTTCTGCAAAGAAGACATCCAGAGGGCCAACAGATACATGAAAAAGTGCTCCACATCACTCGGTATCAGGGAATTACAAATCAAAACCACAATGAGATACTGCCTCACATCAGTCAGAATGGCTAAAATTAACAAGTCAGGAAATGACAGATGCTGGCGAGGATGTGGAGAAAGCAGAACCCTCCTACACTATTGGTAGGAATGCAAGCTGGTGCAACCACTCTGGAAAACAGCATGGAGGTTCCTCAAAAATTTGAAAATAGAACTACCCTATGACCCAGCAATTGCACTACTGGGTATTTACCCTAAAGATACAAAGTGGTGATCCGAAGGGCCCCGTGCACCTGAATGTTTATAGCAGCAATGTCCACAATAGCCAAACTATGGAAAGAACCTAGATGTCCATCAACAGATGAATGGAAGAAGTGGTATATATCTACAATGGAATACTATGCAGCCATCAAAAGAAATGAAATCTTGCCATTTGGGATGATGTGGATGGAACTAGAGGGTATTAGGCTAGCAAAATACATCAATCAGAGAAAGACAATTATCATATGATCTCCCTGATATGAGGAAGTTGAGAGGCAATGTGGGGTGTTTGGGGGGTAGGAAAGGAATAAATGAAACAAGATGAGATCAGGAGGGAGACAAACCATAAGAGACTCTTAATGTCACAAAACAACCTGAGGGTGGCGGTGGGGAGGGGAGTAGGGAGAGGGTGGTGGGGTTATGGACATTGGGAAGGGTGTGTGATATAGTGAGTGTTGTGAAGTGTGTAAACCTAGCGATTCACAGACCTGTGCCCCTGGGGCTAGTAATACATTATATGTTTATAAAAAAATTAAAAATTTTAAAAAAATTAAAAAAATTAAAAAAATAAATATACAATTATAAATACAATAAATATGAGGCCATCCAAAAAAAAAAAAGACAAAGATAACAAGATATACCCAGGAATAACTGAAATAAACTTCCTTGTCCAAATTGAGGGTTTATTACCAACTTCCCATCTTATTCTTCTGTCAGTGTTTCTATGTATTTGTTTTTGTTCTGGTATTATATAAATCTTATTCTTGGGGTTCATTTTGGCTGGGGTTTTTTTTTTCTTGCTTGTCTATTACTTTTGTCGACATTTTTGTTCATTCATTTTTGTTTATGTGCCTTATAAATCTTACTTTGGGGCTCATTTTAGCTGGGTTTTCTCTTTTTCTTTCTCCATTCTCTTTCTCCTCTTTTCTTTTTTCTTTCATTTTGGTGGTGACTTCTGATTGCTCTGAAACTTTCCAGGGTGCACCTGCCCTAGATTGTGGTTCATATATTCAGCTATACATCCCCTTAACTACCTCTCACCAAAATGACTAAAAGGAGGAATACCCAACAGAGGAAAAATTCAGAGACTGTGCCCTCTTCCACAGAACTATTGGATATGGATATAAACAGTAGGTTTGAAGGGGAATTCAGGGTAACAACTATCCAGGCAATGGTTAGGTTGGAGAAGACCATTAGTGGAAACATAGAAGTTCTGCAGGTAGAAATGAGGGCCAATCTGGTAGTACTAAAAAATGCTATCAATGAGATCCAAACTATTCTAAATACTCTAACAGCTAGGGTAACCAAGGCAGAAGATCAAATTAGTAATCTAGAAGAAAAACTGATAGAAAAGGAGGATCAGGAGGAGGCCTGGAACAAGCACCTTTAGAAGCCGTGAAATCAGAATTAGGGAAATAAATGATGCCATGAAATGCTCCAATGTCATAATTATTGGGATCCCTGAGGGGGTGGAGAAAGAGAGAAGACTACAAGATATAGTTGAACAAATTCTGGATGAACATTTCCCTAATCTGGAGAATGGAAAAAGTGCTCATGTTGTAGAGGCCGAAGGGATACCCCCAAGATCAACGAGTTTAGAAAGACTTCCAGACACTTAATTGTGAAATTCATGAATCATAATTTCACATAGTATGTCTTAAGGGAAGCTAGCGGGAAGAGATTCCTCACTTACAGAGGAACACCAATCACTAAAACATCAGACATGCCGACAGAAACCAGGCAAGCCATAAAGGACTGGCAAGACATATTCAGGACACTAAATGAGAAGAACATGCAGCCAAGAATATTTTATCCAGCAAAGTTGACACTCAAAATGGATGGAGAGATAAAGAGCTTCCAAGGCTTCCAAGTTTTAAAAGAGTTTCTGACCACCAAGCCAGCCCTGCAAGAAATATTAAGAGGGGTCTATAAAAGAAGAATGAACCCAAGAGAAACACAGAGCAGAAAGTTACAGAGACAATCTATATAGACAAGGACTTCACAGGCAACATGACGTCAATAAAAACATACCTATCAGTAATCACTCTCAACGTGAATGGCCTAAATGCTCCCATAAAATGGCACAGGGTTTCAGATTGGATAAAACAACAGGACCCATCCATATGCAATCTACAAAAGAGACATTTTGAAATTAAGATACATCCAGACTGAAAGTGAAGGGATGGAGAATCATCTTTCATGCCAACAGGTCTCCAAAGAAAATTGGGGTAGTGATTCTCATATTAGATAAATTAGATTTTAAGCTAAAGACTGTAGTCAGAGATAAAGAAGGACACTACATCATTCTTAAAGGGTCTATCCACCAAGAAGATCTAACAATTGTAAATATGTATTCCCTCAATATGGGAGCAGCTAACTACATAAGCCAATGTTTAATCAAAATAAACAGTCATAGGGCGCCTGGGTGGCTCAGTGGGTTAAGCCTCTGCCTTCGGCTCAGGTCATGATCCCAGGGTCCTGGGATTGAGCCCCGCATCAGGCTCTCTGCTCAGCAGGGAGTCTGCTTCCTCCTCTCTCTCTCTCTCTCTCTCTCTGCCTGCCTCTCTGCCTACTTGTGATCTCTGCCTGTCAAATAAATAAATAAAATCTTAAAAAAAATAAACAGTCATATTGATATGAATATATTAATTGTAGGGGAACTTAATATGCCACTCTCAGTAATAAATAGATCATCCAAGCAGAAAATCAATAAGGAAACAAAAGCTTTGAATGACACATTGTACCAGATGGACCTCATAGATATATACAGAACAGTCCACCCTAAAACGACAGAATACTCATTCTTCTCGAGCACACATAGAACTTTCTCCAGAGTAGACCACGTACTGACTCACAAATCAGGGCTCAACCGATACCAAGAGATTGAGATTATTCCCTGCATATTCTCAGACCACAATGCTTTGGAACCTGAACTCAACCAGAAGAAAATGTTTGGGAGGAATTCAAACAGTGGGAAGCTAAGGCCATCCTGCTCAAGAATGTTTGGATAAACCAGGAAGTCAAAGAAGAATGTAAACAACTCATGGAAACCAATGAGAATGAAGACACTTTGGTCCAAAACTCATGGGATATGGCAAAGGTGGTCCTAAGTGGGGAATACATAGCCATCCAAGCCTCAGTGAAATACATGGAAAATCCAGAATTCACCAACTTTCTCTACACCTTAAGGAACTGGAAAATCAGTAACAAATTAAGCCAACCCCACACACAAGATCATATCACAGATCAGTAAGATAGTAACTAGAGATACCAGAAAAGACCATGAATAGCCAAAAGGAAGTTCAAAAGAAAACCAAAGCTGGAGGAATCACAATTCCAGACTTTACGTCATATTACAAATCTGTGATCATCAAGACAGAATGGCACTGGCATGAAAACAGATACATTGATCAATTGAACAAAATAGCGAACCCAGAAACAGACCCACAACTATAGGGTCAATTAATCTTCAACAAAGCTGGAAAAAACATCCAGTGGAAAAATGACCATCTCTTCAACAAATGTTGTTGGGAAAACTGGACAGCCACATGCAGAAAAAATGAAATTGTATCACCATCTTACACCATTGAGAAAAATAAATTCAAAATGGATGAACAACTTAAATGTGAGACTGGAATTCAACAAAATCGTAGAGGAGAACACAAGTAGCAACCTCTTTGACCTCGGTCACAGCAACTTCTTGTTAGCCACGTCTCTAAAGGTATGGGAAACAAAAGCAAAAATGAATTATTGGGACTTCTTTAAGATAAAAAGACTTTGCACAGTAAAGAAGATGTCAACCAAACTAAAAGGCATCCTACAAACTGGGAGGAGATGTTTGCAAATGTCTTATCAGATAAAGGGCTAGTATCCAAAATCTATAAAGAATTTCTCAAAATCAACACTCCAAAAACAAATAATCCAGTCAAGAAATAGGCTGAAGAAATCAGCAGACATTTCTCCAAAGAAGACATAGAAATGGCTTATAGAAACATAAAAACATGTTCAACATCATTTGGCATCAGGGAAATACATACCAAAACCACAATGAGATACCACCCCATACCTGGCAGAATGGCTAAAATTAACAAAAAGGAAACAACATACGTTGGCCCAGAAAAGGATACCCTCTTACACTTTTGGTGGGCATGCAAAGTGGTACAGACACACTGGAAAACAGTATGGAGGTTCCTCAAAAAGTGAAAAATCGAGGAGGGGGTAAAAAGGCAGAGAAGTAGGAGACCATTTCAACTGGTCCCCTAATGTGAGCTGATTATCTACCAGAACACTCTGAAAAACCATGAAATGACCCTTAGATGTAGGATTATACACTTCTGGATCTCTACAGGAACAGAAGATGGCAGTGGTGAAGTAAAGCAGTGGAGTTTGATATTGCAGGATAAACAGAAGGGGGAGGGAGCCACCAGAAGCTACCCATTGGAAAGTAATACCACAATACCAAAGTGCCCTGTGATTGGGGACCAGCATTAACTTGGAGTCTGGTTAAAAGCACTCATAAAAAGCGAAGTATTTTAAGGGGAAACTGGAGGAATTGGGTGGTCATGGGCTTGGGCTTAGGCCCATGGACCCAGGACAGCCACCAAAAGTGACCACCCATGCCAGAGAGAGTGCAGCAAAGCATCCAGGCTGTGGTCTCTGACCCCTCTGCCCCCCACTGTGCGAGAGAGTTAGGTGTGAACACCAACCAGCACTCTCTAGAACCACAGCATTTTGCACTCCGCAGGTGCGCTGCCTGACCAGGGCCTGAGCAGCCCTCCACACCTTCCCCTGAGAAAGGTCCACGTGGGCACTAGCCAGTGGTCTCTAGGACTGGCTGAGAGTCTGAACACTCCCAGCCCGGGGGCAGGGGGGTGGGGGGCGGAGCCATGAATATCTCAGCCTGCTATCTCTGGTTGGGATCCCTCCAGCAGTCTGGACCTGCCCAGAGAGCAGCCGAGCAAAGACAGCCACTGGAAGCGGGCTCCTTGGACAAATATCCCTTGATGTTTCAGTAATATGGGGGTGCAGAGACAATCAGGAGCTTCTGTGACCCCTGAGAGAGTGGCTGGTGATGTGCTCTGCCAGTGGGAGGTGGCAGAGGGGGAGTCTGTGGTGTTCAGGACCCCACAGAGGAGAACAGACTGAGGCTGCTCTCTGAGACAGAGGTCGGGGTGTGTAGTTTGCTTTCCTCTAAACCTCCAAAGAACCGCCAAAAGCCGCCAAGGGGGAAAAAACAAAACAAACAAACAAACAAAACAAAAACCAAAAACCAAAAAAACAAAACAAACCTCCAGAGAACAAAAGCTTGAAAAAGCGGTTTCCTCACAATCCAGCCTCCTGATAGGGGGCAGGAGGACTCAACCCAAGCAAGACTGCCTGAAAAACAATGAGGCAGGCCCCTCCCCAGAAAGTCAGCCAAAAAACCAAGAGGACAACCACCACAAGGTCCCCATAAAACTGTAAAACCCAAAATCAGGGGAAAAGAAGATATTGAGCTCCTGGTATTGCCCTAAAACCTGTATATTTCATAGATACAAATTTTATTTTTAATTTGTTCCCACTATTCTCATATTTTTTAATTAAAAAAAAATTAACTTATTTACCGTCATAATGAGAGATTCAATACAATAAATTACATAATAACCTTTTAACGTGAACTTTTTTGATATATATACCTGTGTTTTCCTTTTGCTTTTCTATTTTTTTAATGTTCATATAGAGATAAGCTTCAAGGTAATCATCTTTCCCCAATCAATACTACCCCTATATATAAACCACTTTCAAACCCCTTTATCTCTGGAAAGTTGAGTCCTGCAACAAAGATATCAAGATACATTCAGGAAGAATAAAAATAACCTTCCTTGACCACAGTGAGGATTTATAACCAACTCCCATCTTTTTCTTCTGTCAGTGTTTCTGTGTATTTGTTTTTGTTCTGGTAGTATATGAATCTTATACTTGGGATTCATTTTGGCTGGGTTCTTTTATTCTTGTCATTTACTTTTGTTGGCCTTTTTTTGGTCGTTTTTGTTTGTATACCGTATAAATCTTACCTTTGTGGCCCATTCAGTCTTCTCTCTCTCTTTTTTTTTTTCTGTCTCTCTCTTTCTTTCTCTCTCTCTCTTTTTTTCTTTTTTCTTTATTTTTGGTGTGGACTCTTGATTGCTCAGAAGCATTCCAGGGTGCACCTTGCCTGGATCATGGTTGATACATTCAGCTACACATCCCCTCAGCCATGTCTCACCAAAACGACTAGGAGGAGGAATGCCCAACAGAGGGAAAAAATCAGAGACTACTCCCTCTCCATCTATTGAACATGGACATAAGCAGTATGTTGGAAAGGGAATTCAGGCTAACAATTATCCAGGCAATGGCTAAGATGGAGAAAACTATTAATGACAATATGGAATCAATTAGGGCAGAAGTGAAAGCCACCAGGGAATAAGTTAAAAATGCTATCAATGAATTCCAATCTTATCTAAATTTTCAAACAGCTAGGGTAACTGAGGCAAAAGACAGAATTAGTGATCTAGAGGAAAAACTTAGAAAAAGGATTAGGAGGAGGCCAAGAACAAACAGCTTAGAAGTCACTAAACAGAATTAGGGAAATAAGTGATGCCATGAAACATTCCAACGTCAGAATTGTTGGGATCCCTGAGGGGGAGGAGAAAGAAAGAAGACTAGAAGATATTGTTGAACAAATTCTCCATGAAAATTTCCCCAATCTGGCTAATGGAACCAGCGTTCATGTCCTAGAGGCAGAAAGGCCTGCCCTCAAGATCATAGGATCTAGAAAGACCTTGAGACACCTGATTGTGAAACTGACGAATCATAATTTTAGACAGGAGCTCTTGAGAGCAGCTAGGGGGAAGAGATTCCTTAAGTACAGATGAAGGCCCATCAGAATAACGTCAGACCTCCCCACAGAAATCTAGCAAGACAGAAAGGACTGGCAAGACGTATTCAAGGCATTAAATGAGAAGAACATGCAGCCATGGATACTTTATCCAACAAGGTTGACATTCAAAATGAATGGAGAGATAAAGAGTTTCCAAGACCAGCAAGGATTAAAAGAGTATGTGACCACCAAGCCGGCACTACAAGAACTATTAAGCGGGTTTCCTTAAAAGAAGAAAGAACCCAAGAGTGTCATACAACAGAAATTTATGGAGACAATCTATAGAAACAAGGACTTCACAGGCAACACGACGTCAATAAACACGTATCTCTCAATGTGAACAGCCTAAACACTCCCATCACATGGCCCATGATTGCAGATTGGATAGAAAGGCAGTACCCATCCATATTTTGTCTACAAGAGACACAATTGAACCTATGGATACATCCAGACCGAAAGTGAAGGGATGGAGAAGCATCTTTCAGGCCAATGGGCCTCAAAAGAAAGCTGGGGTAGTGATTCTCATATCAGATAAATTAGGTTTTAAACTAAAGACTGTAGTCAGAGTTAAAGAAGGACACTGCATCATCCTTAAAGTGTCTATCCACCAAGAATATCTATCAATTTTAAATATTTACACCCCCAGAATGGGAACAGCCAACTACATAAGACAACTGTTATTCAGGATAAAAAGTCATATTGATATGAACACATTAATAGTAGGGGAACTTAACATGCCACCCTCAGTAATAGACAGATCTTCCAAGCAGAAAATCAATAAAGAAACAAGAGCTTTGAATGACACTTTGGACCAGATGGACCTCATAGACACAACATTCCACCCTAAAATAATAGAATACTCATTCTTCTCGAGTGCACATGGAAGTTTCTCCAGAATAGACCACATACTGGGTAACAAATCAGGGCTCAATGGATACAAGAAGATTGAGATTATTCCCTGCATATTCTCAGACCACAATGCTTTGAAACTGGAGCTCAATCACAAGAAAAATTTTGGAAGGAACTCAAACACCTGGGAGCTAAAGACCACCTTGCTTAAGAATGTTTGGGTCAGCCAGAAAATCAAATAACTTAAACAATTCATGGAAAACAATGAAAATGAGGACACTCTGGTCAAACCCTATGGGATACAACAAAGGCAGTCCTAAGGGGGAAATACATAGCCATCGTAGCCTCCCTCAAAAAAAAAAAAAAAAAAAAAGGAAAAATCCAGAATACACCAGATCTCTTTACACCTTAAAGAACTGGAGAATCAACAACAAATTAGGCCAACCCCATGCACAAGAAGGAAAATAATCAAGATTAAAGCAGAGATCAAGGAGAGAGGTACGAAAGATACAGTAGAACACATCAATGAAACTAGAAGCAGGTTTTTGGAAATAATCAATAAGATTGATAAACCATTGGCCAAACTAATCCAAAAGAAAAGAGAGAAGGCCCAAATTAATAAAATTATGAATGAAAAGGGAGAGATCACAACTAACACCAAGGAAATAGAAACAATCATCAGAAATTATTATCAACAGTTATATGCCGATAAGTTAAGCAACCTAGTTGAATGGATATATTCCTGGAAAACTATGAACTTCCAAAATTGAACCAGGAAGAAACTGACAACATGAATAGACTGATATCTAGTAATGAGATTGAAGCAATGATCAAAAACCTCCCAAAATACAAGAGCCCAGGACCTGATGGATTCCCTGGGGAATTCTATCAAAGTTTCAAAGAAGAAATAACACCTATTCTCCTGAAGCTGTTTCAAAAAATTAAAGCAGATGGAAAACTTCCAGACTCTTTTTATGAAGCCAGCATTACTCTGATCCTCAAACAAGGCAAAGACCCCACCAAAAAGGAGAATTTCAGACCAATATCTCTGATGAATATGGATGCTAAGATTCTCAACAAGATCCTAGCTAATAGGATCCAATAATACATTAAAAAGATTATCCATCATGACCAGATGTGATTTTTCCCTGGGATACAAAGGTGGTTCAACATTTGCAAATCAATTAATGTGATAGAACAAATCCATAAGAGAAGAGAGAAGAACCACATGGTTCTCTTCAATTGGTATAGGAAAAGCCTTTGACAAGATACAGCATCCGTTCTTGATTAAAACGTTTCAAAGTATAGGGATATAGGAAACATTCCTCAACTTCATAAAAATCTATCTCTGAAAAACCCACAGTGAATATCATCCTCAATGGGGAGAAGCTGACAGCCTTCCCTTTGAGATCAGGAACACTACAAGGATGCCCAGTCTAGCCACTCTTTTTCAACATAGTAATAGAAGTACTAGAAACAGCCATCAGACAACAAAGAGAAATAAAAGGTATTCAAATTAGCAATGAAGAAGTCAAACTCTCTTTCTTCGCAGATAACATGATCCTTTATATGAGAAACCCAAAAGATTCCACCCTCAAACTACTAGAACACATACAGCAATTCAGTAATGTGGCAGGATACAAAATCAATGTACATAAATCAGTTGCTTTCTTATACAGTAACAATGAAAGTACAGAAAGGGAAATTAGAGAATCAATTCCATTTACTATAGGACCAAGAACCATAAGATTCCTGGGAATAAACCTAACGAAAGAGGGCAAGTATCTGTACTTGAGAGGAACTATGGAACACTCGTGAAAGAAATTGAAGAAGACACAAAAAGTTGGTAGACCATTCCATGCTCATGGATCAGAAGAATAAACATTGTTAAAATTTTTATACTGCCTAGCTCATTCTATACCTTCAATGCCATTCTGATCAAAATTCCAACAGCATTTTTCAAATAGCTGAAGCAAACAATCCTAAAATTTGTATGGGACCAGAGGAGACCCTGAATTGCTAAGAAAATGTTGAAAAAGAAAAACAAAACTCAGGTATCATGTTGCCAGATTTCTAGCTTTACTACAATGCTGTGATCACCAAGACAGCATGGTACTGGCACAAAAACAGACACATAGACCAGTGGCAAAAAGTAGGGAGCCCAGATATGGATCCTCAAGTTTATGGTCAAATAATCTTCTAGAAAGTAAGAAAAAAATACAGTGGAAAAAAAAAACAGTCTCTTTAATAAACGGTGCTGGGAAAATTAGACATCTATGTGTAGAATAATTAATCTTGACCATTCTCTTACACCATACATAAAGATAAACTTGAAATGGATGAAAGACCTCTATGTGAGGTAGGAATCTACCAAATCTTAGAGGAGAACATAGGCAGTAACCTCTTCGACATCAGCCACAGCAACTTCTTTCAAGATACATCTCGAACAGCAAAGGAAACAAAAGCAAAAATGATTTTTTGGGATTTCATCAAGATCAAAAGCTTCTGCACAGCAAAGGAAAGAGTCAACAAAATAAAGAGGCAATCCACAGAATGGGAGAAGATATTCACAAATGACAGTACAGACAAAGGGCTGATATCCAAGATCTTTAACGATCTCCTCAAACTCAACACACACAAAACAGATAATCACATCAAAAACTGGGCAGAAGACATGATCAGACACTTCTCCAAAGAAAACATATAAATGGCTAACAAACACATGTAAAAATGGCCATCATCTTTAGCCTTTGGGGAATTCAAATCAAAACTACATTGAGATAACACCTTATACCACTTAGAATGGCCAAACTTAACAAGACAGCAAACAACATGTGTTGGAGAGGATGTGGAGAAAGGGGAACCCTCTTACACTGTTGGTGGGAATGCAAGCTTTTGCAATCACTTTGGAAAACAGTGTGGAGTTTCATTAAGAAATTAAAAATAGAGCTTCCCTTTGACCCTGCAATTGCACTTCTTGTTATTTACCCCAAAGATTTAGATGTATTGTAACGAAGGGCCATCTGTACCCCAATGTTCATAGCAGCAATGGCCACAGTCACCATATTATGGAAAGAACCAAATTGCCCTTCCACGGATGAATGGATAAAGAAGATATGGTCTATATATACTATGGAGTATTATGCCTTCATCAGAAAGGATGAATGCCCAACTTTTTTTTTTTTATCAACATGGATAGGACTGGAAGAGATTATGCTAAGCAAAACATGTCAAACAGAGAGAGTCGATTATCGTATGTTTTTGCTTATTCTAGGATCATAAGGAATAACACAGAATACATGGAGAGATGGAGAGTAGAAATAAGTTGGGGGAAATTGAAGGGGGAGACGCACCATGAAAGACTCTGGACTCTGAGATATAAACTAAGAGTTTTGTTGGGGAAGGGGGTTGGAGGTTGGGTGAGCGTGGTGGTAGGTATTATGGATGGCACATATTGCATGGAGCACTGGGCATGGTGCATATACAGTGAACCCTGAAACACTGGAGAATAATTTTTTAATAAATGGTTAAAAATAGAACTTCCCTACTACCCACCAATTGCACTAGTTGGTGTTTATCGAAAGCAAATATAAATAGTGAGTTAAGGAGACACATGCACTCCAATGATTATAGGAACAATGTTCCCTATTACCAAAATATGGGAAGTTCTGAGATGTCCATCAACAGATGAATGGATATAAGTGGTGTGTGTGTGTGTATGGGATATTACTCGGCCATGAAAAAGTATGAAATCTTGCCATTTGCAATGCTGTGGGTGGAACTAGACCTATTATGTTTTTTGAAATAAATCATTAGAGAAAGCTATGTGCCATAGGATTTTACTCATAGGTGCAGTTTAGGAAAGAAAACAAAACTGATGAGCATAGGGGATGGGAAGGGAAAATAAAATGAGATAAAAACAGAAATGGAGGCAACACATAAGAGACTCAATTATAGGGAACAATGTGAGGGTTTCTGGAGGGGAGGTTGATGGGGTGATGTGATAATTGGGTGATGGGCATTAAGGAGTACCCTTGATATAATAAACGTTGTGTGTTAAGTGCAACCGATGAATCACTAAATTCTACCCCTGAAACTAATAATATACTATATGTTAACTAAATTGAATTTAAATTAAGAAATAAAAAAGGAACTCCAATCCTCTCCAACAATAAAAACTGATTTCTTAACCCCAGAATACCTCTCAGGCACAAGAAATGGTGTAAGATTAAGTAGACTGGTGAAGCTGTTCAGCCTCCAAGAAGTGCAGCCACCCAAGATATGTCCCCATCAAACACCCTCTTAAAGAATAAGAAACTGGCAGACTCCTCATTTTCCAGGTTATGATATATGTTTGGAACCAGAAATTACTGTGTATAATTTTCTCTTCCCTCCATTTTTAAAACGATAGTTTTTAAAGATTCACTTATCTGAGATAGGGAGAGAGAGAGAGATAGAGTGTGAGGTGGGGAGAGGCAAAGGCAGATGGTGGGAGAAACTTTAGCAGACTCCAAACTCATCACAGAGCCTGACACAGGGCTTGATCTCATGATCCTGACATCATGACCTGAGCTGAAACTGAGAGTCAGATGTTTAATTGACTGTGCCACCCAGGCATCCCTCAAATGGTTGTTTTTATTATATTTCTCTGGTTATTTCTCCATGATTTTATACTAGGTATTTGGGATGAAGGTTAGTTTATAATGGAATCACAGGTGACAAGACTGATGTAATAATGATGGATCTGAATATGGCTACATACCAACTAGAGATCCTAAACTTAGTGCTAAATGCAATCATCGGAAAAGATTTTATGTTCTTTCCCTTTGAAGAGATAAATTTACTACATGTAGGTGTGGGCATTTTTGAAAGTGGGTATGTGAAATGAAAGGTGTTCATGATACCATAAAAAAAAGAAGAAATACTAGTTATTTGTGATTGGTACATGTTAGTCACTTTTCATGCCCCTGATTCTACTAGGAATCCCTTTGATTGTAAGGATGTATATCCTAACCTTCAGGGATGGAACACATGCCCTGGCTAAGCCAATGAATGCAATCGGTGAGACTTAATGTGATTGATTCAGGTATGTGATCTAAACCAGTTCAGAATGCATCAGAAAACATAGGTTATTTATCTTCCTTTAGAATGGAACTGTTGTAGCCTGGAACTGTTACTCAAATTTTAAATACCACGTGGAAAAGAGGCATGAGAATGAAATTGACATAGAGAGGAAGGAAATTCCTGAAGACTCGCAGACATAGCCTAAGTCCTAATCAAACTGTGCCTGTAGCCCATCTAACATCTGGATTACTTTTGTTACACGAATCAGTGATCCTTGGTAACTGTTTAAACCTTGTGTAAAATGAGTTTCCTGAAATCTGTTGCAATTCTATACAACTACAGTGAAGCAGCAGAAAGAAAGGCAATTCCGGTTACAATTATCCCCCAAACAATAGGATACCTAGTAATAAACCTAATTATGAGGTGAAAGTCCTGTACTCTGGACACTATAAAACATTAATGAAAGAAACTGAAAATGACACAAAGAAATGGAAAGACATTTCATGCTCATGGATTGGAACAACAAATATTGTTAAGATGTCTATACCACTCTTAGGAATACATATTTAGTGCAACACCTATCAAAATACCAACAGTATTTTTCACAAATTTGGAAAAACAATCCTAAAATTTGTATGGAACTATAAAACACCCCAAATAGCCAAACAACCTTAACAAAGAAAAGCAAAGCTGGATGCATCACAATTCCAGATTTTAAATTATATTACAAAACTGTTGTGATCAATATAATATGGTGCTGTTACAAACACAGACACATCAATCAATAGAACAGAATAAAATATGCAGAAATGAATCCATAGTTATTTCTCAATTATTCTTTTTTTTTTTTTTAGATTTTATTTATTTACTTGACAGAGATAGAGATCACAAGTAGGCAGAGAGGCAGGCAGAGAGAAAGGGGGTAGCAGGCTCCCCACCAAGCAGAGACATCCCAGGACTCTGAGATCATGACCTGAGCTGAAGGCAGAGGCTTAATCCACTGAGCCACCGAGGGGCCCCTTCTCAATTATTCTTAAACAAAGCAGGAAAGAGTATGAAATGAGGAAAAGTCTCTTCAACAAATGGTGTTGGAAAAACTGAAGAGCAATATGCAGAAGAATGAAACGGGACCACTTTCTTACACCATACACAAAAATGAATTTAAAATGAATTAACGACCTAAATGTGAGACCTGAAACCATCAAAGGCCTAGGAGAACACAGGGACTAACTTCTTTCACATCAGTCATAGCAACATTTTTCTAGATATGTCTTCTGAGGCAAGGGAAACAAAGGCAAAATAAACTACTGGGACTACCTCACAATAAAAAGCTGCTATACATTGAAGGAAACAATAAAATTAAAAGGCAACCTACTGGGGTGCTTGGGTAGTTCAGTTGGTTAAGTATCTGCCTTCAGCTCAGATTGTGATCCTAGAGTCCCAGGATGGAGCCCCATATCAGGTTCCCTGCTTAGCAGGATGTCTGCTTTTACCTCTCCCTCTGTCCCTCCTCCATTCCTTCTCTCTCTCTCAAATAAATAAGTAAAATCTTTAAAAAATAAAAAAAAATTAAGAGGAGGGGCAAGATAGCAGAGAACTAGGAGACCCTGTTTCAACCAGTCTCCTAAAGTGAGCTAAATATCTACCAGAACATTCTGAACACCCATAAAATCAACCTGAGATGTAAGACTATATACACTTCTGGATCTCTATGGGGGCAGAAGACATCAGTGGAGTGATAAAGTGGAATGGGGATGCTCTAATAATAGTAGAGGATAAACAGAAGGGGGAGGGAGCCACCAGAAGTAACACATTAGAAAATAATACCCCAATATGAATGTGCCCTGTGATTGGGGACCAGCATTAACTGGGAGTCTGGTTAAAAGCACTCAAAAAGAGCAAAAGAGCTAATGCGGCAACTGGTGGAATCAGGCAGTCACAGGCATAAGCTTAAGCCCACGGACCCAGGAAAGTCACCGCCAGTGACCACCTGTACCAGAGAGTGTAGTGGAACATCCAGTCCATGGTCTCTGAGCCTCCTGGCTTTCCGCTGCTTGCACCACCACTTGACTGGGCACACTCCCACCTGTGTGTGAGAGAGTCCAGTGTGGGCTCCAGCCATCACTCTCTAGAACCATAGCCTTTTGTGCTCTGTGCACACTGCATGCACTGCGTGACCAGGGTCTGAGCGTGTGCCCCAGTATGAGCACATGCCCCGCCCAGGCCTGAGAGAACTTGTTGTGGGCACTAGCTAGCAGTCTCTAGGACTGGCCAGGGGTCTGAATGCTCCCAGCCCAAGCCTGAGAGAGCCTGGCATGATCTCGAGTCAGGAGCCCTTGGTGATGGCAGCCTTCTGTGACCTGTGTGACTGTGGGGTCTGAGCGCACCCTACATGGGCCTGGACCAGAGACAGCAGTCCCAGCAAAGGCAGCCACGGGAAGTGGGTTCCCTGGACCAATATCACTTGGTTTTAGTTGTGGGGGGGATGCAGAGACAAGCAGCGCCTCAGGCAACCACTGAGACAGTGACTGGGGTGCATACCACCTGTGGGAGTTTGTGCTGCTCAGCGGAGTTTGCAGAGGGGGAGTTTGTGGGTTCTGGACTACCCAGAGGGGAGCAGACTGAGGCTTTTCTCTGAGGTAGAGGTCTGGGTGCAGTTTACTTTCCACTAAGTAGTCCAAAATAGAAAGCCACCAAAGAACAAAAACCTCCAGAGAACAAAAGCCTGAAAAACCGGTTTCCACAGAGCCCAGCCCCTTGATAGGGGGCAGGACAACTCAACCCAAGCAAGATTGACTGGAAAAAACAATGCAGCAGGCCTCTCCCCGAGAAGGCAAGCCAAAAGAACAAGAGGACACCACAGGGTGTCGCCATAAAACTGTAAAACCCTGTAAAACCCCAACATCAGGGAAAAACAATACACTAAGCTCCCTGTATTGCCCTAAAACCTGTATATTTCACAGATACAACTTTAAAAAAAAATTCTTTCTCGTGATTCTTGTTCTTTTAATTTTTTTAAACTACTCACCATTACAACTCAAGGTTTAATACGCCATATTCCAAAATAACCTTTTAATTTGATTTTTTCCATACATAGACCTATGTGGTTCTCTTTTCTTTGCTTAAAAAAAAAAACATATAGATATAAACTTCAAGGTTATCCTTTTCCCCTAATCAGTAATACCCCGTATATAAACTAGTTTTAATCTTCCTTTATCTCTGGAAAGTTGAGTCCTGTAACAAATATATCAAGATACGCCCAGGAAGAAAAACAAAATAAACTTCCTCAACCACATCAAGGGTTTATAACCACCCTCTCCTCCTTTTCTTCTGTCAGTGTTTCTGTATATGTGTTTTTGTTCTTGTATTATATAAATCTTATTCTAGGGGTTCACTGTGGCTGGGTTCTTTTTTTTTTTCCTTGTCATTTACTTTTGTTGGTCTTTTTCTTTGCCTGATTCTGTTTATATACCTTGTAAATCTTAATTTTGGGGGTCAATCTGCCTTGGTTTTCTCTTTACTCTATCTCTCACTTTCTCTATCTCTTTTTTTGTTCTTTTTGGTGCTGACTTCCAATTGCTCCAAAACGTTCCAGGGTGGACCTTACCTGGATCATTGTTGATATATTCAGCTATACATTCCCTCAACCACCTCTCAACAAAGTGACTAGTAGGAGGAACACCCAACAGAGCAAAAATTCAGAGACCGTGCCCTCTGCCACAGAACTATTGGATATGGATGTAAACAGTAAGTTCAAAAGGGAATTCAGGGTAACAACTATCCAGGCAATGAGTAGGTTAGAGAAGACCATTAGTGGCAACATAGAATGTCTAAGGGCAGAAGTGAGAGCCAACCTGGTAGAAGTTAAAAGAGCTATCAATGAGATCCAATCTACTCTAACAGCTAGGGAAACCAAGGCAGAAGATAGAATTCGTGATCTAGAGGACAAACTGATAGAAAAAAAGGATCAGGAGGAGGCCTGGAAGAAACAGCTTTGAAGCCATGAAAATGGAATTAGGGAAATAAATGATGCCATGAAACATTCCAATGTCAGAATTATTGGGATCCCTGAGGGGGTGGAGAAAGAGAGAAGACTACAAGATATAGTTGAATAAATTCTGAATGAAAATTTTCCCAGTCTGGGGAATGGAGCAAGTGTTCATGTCCTAGAGGCAGAAAAATCACCACCAAGATCAATGAATCTAGAAAGACCTCGAGGCACTTGATTGTGAAACTCACTAATCATAATTTTAGACAAGAGCTTCTGAGGGCTGCTAAGGGGAAGAGATTCCTTACAACCAGTGGAAGGTCCATTTGAATAATGTCAGACCTCCCCACAGAAACCTGTCAAGCCAGAAAGGACTGGCAAGACATATTCAGGGCAATCAATGAGAATAACATGCAGTCACGGATACTTTATGCAGCAGGGTTGACATTCAAAATGGATGGAGAGATAAAGAGCTCCCAAGATTGGCAAAGTTTTAAAGATTATGTGACCACCAATTCAGCACTAAAATAAATATTAATGGGGGGGAGTGTTCTATAAAAGAATGGAGAACCCGAGAGTGACATAGAACAGAAATGTACAAAGACAATCTATAGAAACAAGAACTTCACAGGCAACATGATGTCAATTAGAACTTATCTTTCAATAATCACTCTCAATGTGTATGGCCTAAATGCTCCCATAAAAAGGCACAGAGTTTCAGATTGGATAAAACGACAGGATCTGTTCATATGCTGTCTACAAGAGACACATTTCAAACCTAAAAATACATCCAGACTGCAAGTGAAGGGATGGAGAAGCATTTATCATGCCAACGGGCTTTAAAAGAAAGCCGGGGTAGCAATTCTCATACCAGATGAATTAGATTTTAAGCTAAATACTGTAGTCAGAGATACAGAAGGACACTATATCATTCTTAAAGTGTTTACCAACCAAGAAGATCCAAAAATTGTAAATATTTATGCCCCCAATACAAGAGCAGCCAACTACATAAGTCAACAGTTAATCAAAATATAGAGTCGTATTGATATCAATACATTAATTGTAGGGGATCTTAAGATGCCGCTCTCAGTAATAGACAGATCATCCAAGCAGAAAATCTTTATAGACACAAGAACTTTGAATGACACCTTGTACCAGATGGACCCCATAGATCTATACAGAACATTCCACCCTAAAACAACAGAATACTCATTCTTCTCAAGCACACATAGAACTTTCTCCAGAATTGATCACATACTGGGTCACAAATCAGGGCTCAATTGATACCAAAAGACTGAGATTATTCCCTGCATATTCTCTGACCTCAATGCTTTGAAACTGGAACTCAACCAAAAAATAGTTTGGAAGGAACTCAAAGACCTGGAAGCTAAAGACCACCCTGCTTAAGAATGTTTGGATCAACCAGAAAATCAAAATTTCATGGAAACCAATGAGTTTGAAGACACACCAGTCCAAAACCTATGGGATAAGGCAAAGGCGGTCCTAGAGAGAAATACATAGCCATCCAAGCCTCTCAAAAAAAAAAAAAAAAAAAGAAAGAAAGAAAGAAAGAAGAGAAAAGAAAAGAAAAATCCAAAATACACAAGCTCTTTTTACACCTCAAAGAACTGGAAAATCAACAACGAATTAAGCCAACCCATGCACAAGAAGGGAAATAATCAAGATTAGCGCATAGATCAATGAGTTAGAAACTAGAGATACAGTAGAACACATCAACAAAACTAGAAGCTAGTTCCTTGAAAGAATCAATAAGATCAATAAACCATGGGCCAAACTAATCCAAAAGAAAAGAGAGAGGACCCAAATTAATAAAATTATGAATGAAAGGGCAGAGGTCACAACTAAAACCAAGGAAATAGAGTCATCAAAAATTATTATCAACAAAAAATTAAATTAAATTAAAAAAAAGAAATTATTATCAACAGTAATATACCAATAAGTTAAGCAACCTAGAAGAAATGGATGTATTCTTGGAAACCTATGAGCTTCCATGAATGAATCAGCAAGAAATTGACAACCTAAATAGATCAATATCTGGTAACAAGATTGAAGAAGGGATCAAAGACCTCGCAAAAACCATGAGCCCAGGATCTAACGGATTCTGTGGGGAATTCTACTAAACATTCAATGAAGAAAAAATACCTATTCTCCTGAAGACGTTTCAAAAAATAGGAACAGAAGGAAAATTTCCAGACTTTTTCTATGAAGCAAGCATTACCCTGATCCCTAAACCAGGCAAAGAACACATCAAAAAGGATAATTTAAGATCAGTGTCCCTGATGAATATGGATGCCAAGATGCTCAACAAGATCCTAGCCAAGAGGATCCAACAGTACATTAAAAAGATTATCCACCAGGACCAGGTGGGATTTATCCATGTGATGCAAGGGTGGTTCAACATTTGCAAATCAATCAATGTGATAGGACAAATCAGTAAGAGAAGAGAGGAGAGCCACATGGTCCTCTCAATTGATGCAGAAAAAGCATTTGACAAGATGCAGCATCCATTCCTCATTTAAATGTTTTAAAGTATAAGGATAGAGGAAACATTCCTCAGTTTCATAAAATCTATCTATGAAAAATCCACAGCGATTATCATTCTCAATGGGAATAAGCTGACAGCTTTCCCTTTGAGATCAGGAACACGACAAGGATGTCCACTTTCACCACTATTGTTTAACATAGTACTAGAAGTCCTAGCAACAGCAATCAGACAACAAAAATCCCCAAAAGGTATTCAGAGGGGCAAAGAAGAAGTCAATGTCTCTCTCTTCGCAGATGACATGATACTTTATATGAAAAGCCAAAATTCTCCACCCCCAAACTACTAGAACTCATACAGCAATTCAGTAATGTGGCAGGATAAGAAAAAATCAATGTACAGAAATTAGTTGCTTTCTTATACACTAACAATGAAAATGCAGAAAATTATATTAGAAAATCAATTCCATTTACTATAGTACCAAGAACCATAGATACCTGGGAATGAATCTAACCAAGGAGGTAAAGGATCTGTAATCAAGGAACTACAGAACACTCGTGAAAGAAATTGAAGAAGACACAAAAAAATGGAACACCATTCCATGCTCATGGATCAGGAGAATAAACATTGTTAAAATGTCTATACTGCCTAGAGAAATCTATACTTTCAATGCCATCTTGATCAAAATTCCACTGGAACTTTTCAAAGTGCTGGAACAAACAATCCTAAAATTTGTATTGAGCCAGAAGAGACCACGAGTTGTTAAGGAAAGGTTGCAAAAAGAAAAACACAACTGAAGGCATCATGTTGCCTGATTTGCAACTTTAGTACAAAGCTGTGATCAACTTGACAGCATGGCATGGGCACAAAAATAGACACATAGAATAGTGGAACAGAGTAGAGAGCCCAGATATGAACCTGCAACTTTATGGTCAAATAATCTTCGACAAAGTAGGAAAAAATATCCAGTGGAAAAATGGCAGCCTCTTCAATAAATGGTGCTGGTAAAATTGGACAGCTATGTATAGAAGAATGAAACTCAACCACTCTCTTACATCATACACAAAGATAAACTCGAAATGGATAAAAGACCTCAACGTGAGGCAGGAATCTGTCAAAATCCTAGAGGAGAACATAAGCAGTAATCTCTTTGACATCGGCCACAGCAACTTCTTTCAAGTCATGTCTCCAAAGGCAAAGGAAACAAGAGCAAAAATGAACTTTTGACTTCATCGAGATCAAAAGCTTCTGCAGAGTAAAGGAAACAGTCAACAAAACAAAGAGGCCATCCATGGCATGGGAGAAGATATTTGCAAATGACACTACAGACAAAGGGCGGATATCCAAGATCTAAAGAATTCCTCAAACTCAACACTCAAATACCCGATAATTATGTCAGTAAATAGGCAGATGACATGATCAGACACTTTTCCATGGAGGACATAAAAATAGCTAACAGACACATGAAAAAATATACATCATCATGAGCCATCAGGGAGATTCAAATCAAAACCATATTGAGATACCACCTTGCATCAGTTAGAATGGCCAAAATTGGGGTACCTGAATGGCTCAGTGGGTTAAGGCCTCTGCCTTCGGCTCAGGTCATGATCTCAGAGTCCTGGGATCGAGTCCCGCATCGGGCTGTCTGCTCTGCAGGGAGCCTGATTCCCCACCCCCCGTCCTCTGCCTGCCTCTCTGCCTGCTTCTGATCTTTGTCTGTCAAATAAATAAATAAAATCTTAAAAAAAAGAAAGGCCAAAATTAACAAGACAGTAAACAACATGTGTTGAAGAAGATGTGGAGAAAGGGGAGCCCTCTTAAACTGTTAGTGGGAATGCAAGTTAGTGTAGCCACTTTGGAAAACAGAGTGGAGATTCCTTAGGAAATGAAAAATAGAGCTACCCTATGACCCTGCAATGGCACTACTGGGTATTTATCCCAATGGTATAGATGTAGTGAAATGAAGGGCCATCTGTACCCCAATGTTCATGGCAGCAATAGCCACTGTCACCAAAGTGTGGAAAGAACCAAGGTGCTCTTCAGCAAGTGAATGGATAAAGAAGATATGGTCCATATATATAATGGAATATTATGCCTCCATCAGAAAGCATGAATACCCAACTTTTGTATCAACATGGATGGGACTGGAAGAGATTATGCTGAGTGACAGTATGAAAGTTGTTCAAAAAGTTGAAAATCGAACTACTGTACAATCTAGCATTTGAACTACTAGGTATTTGCCCAAAGGATACAAAAATTCTGATTCATTGGGGCTCATGCACCTTGATGTTTAATGCAGCATTATTATCAATAGCTAAATTACAGAAAGAGCCCAAATGTCCATGAACTGAAGAATGGATAAAGAAGATGTGGCATATATGTATGTGTGTGGATATATATATATCCACACACCAATAAAAAGGAATATCACTCAGCCATCAAAAAGAATGAAATCTGTACATTTGCAAAGAAGTGGATGGAGCTAGAGTGTATTAAAGTAAGCAAAATAAGTCAGTCAGAGAAAGACAGGTACCATATGGTTTTTCTCATATGTCAGTTTAAGAAACAAAAGAGATGAAAATATGGGAAGAAAAATAAAGAGAGGGATGCAAACCATAAGAGAGACTTAACCATTGAGAAAAAACTGAGGGTTAATGGGGGGGAGGTCAGCAAGTGTTGGTCTAAATGGGTATTGAGGAGGGCACTTGTGTTGAGCACTGGTTTTTATATATAAGTGATGAATCAATAAATTCTATTCCTGAGCCAATATTACACTATATATTCATTAAAATTTAAATAAAAAATTAAAGAAATAAGGAGTTGAATTAATTATGCCTCCTTCCCTTCCCTTCCAGATTCTCAACCAACTACAATATATACATAGGAATGGAAGACAACTTAAAATATCATGTTCAATATATTAAGTGAAAAAACAAAGTTCAGAATAGCGTGTATAGAATGTCATAATTTGTACTAAAAAACTGATACACACATATACATATTATGCTTTTTGAAAACATATATTATCTCTGGAAGGACACACTAACTGGTAGCATTGGTTAGTTTCAGAATGTGGGACTGGAGGGTTGAGGTTGGGGGAGGGGAAGGAAGAACAGAGACTTTTTACTGCATGCTCTTTTTCATTGTTTGAATTTACTAGAAGGATGTGGGTCACCCCCCACAAACAACCTATATATTAAACAAATGTTCTAAAGAATAAAACTATATACCACCTTTATTGATGGTAGGTCTGGACTGGAGAATGTGGTTTGGACCTGAGCACAACATGAACTTCCACTGCCAGTCTAAAGACAATGGGATCCCTCACCCCAGAAAGATGGCAGGGGTCTACAGAGTGGATGTTTACCCAGCCATGTAATGAAGGGCTGCAGTCTTTTCCATGGTTTGCAATGAAGAATGGATTCAAGAGCCAAGAGGGGCCAAGGTTGCTTATCTATAACCTTTTTTTTTTTTTCAATTTCATCAGATATTCCTCCTCCCATATAGAAAACTGAATGAGTATAGCAATTGGAGATGGATAGAAATTTTCTTCCAAATATTTTTGAGAGGGGCAAGTCTTTTACTTTCTTTCTTTTTTCCTTGAGTCAGAAACACAGAGGCAGACAAGTCCCTTCATACCCTTGGGCATTTTTTTCTCTTAAACCACAGTGATTAATATCCAAGACAATCGTTAACAAACAGGTTTTGACTGCCCCATTTGGAAGAGACCAAGAATATTTAGGAATGTTATGCTCCCATCTGTGTAAGACTGGTGAGCCATTCTGCTTTTGGCCCTAGAAGACCCTGAAAGAAGTCAAAATAGAACATTAATTAAATTAACTCCAAAGCTATATTACATCTCAAGGTGAGAATTCATTCACTATTTTATCCTCAATTTACAATTAAGTCCAGCCACATTATTCACTATAGCTTACAAAGATTACAAAATGAGCCTCAAAAATAGCATTAAACACTCTAAATAATACAGCATAATAAAAATGCCTTAATTTGAACTGTATGAAACCAACACCAACTATTACACTCTAAGGGAGAAATGAATGTTCCAATTTAAATTTCTATTTTAATGCCCAAAGGCAGTAAATTCTAAAATTCTTGCTTTCCCAATTTTTTTTTTTTCATTTCAGCCATACAGATCTCATAAAGTTATCTGTACAGGTGTGTGTGTGTGTGGGGGGGGTCCCTCAGCAGCTTCAGCCTGACTGTCTTCCTTTTGATTGGATGTAGTTCCTTCAAAACTTCAGGAGCTGAATTAATCTAACCCCACAACTGCATGTCATATGTTTTTAAAAGCGCACAGGATCAATAGGACATAAGATTATTATAGTATCAGCCTCACATGCAAAAATTAGAAAGCACACTAATCCCCAGCTACTAGAGCAGATATCCCAAGCAAATTTATGTCCTCAGGACTTAATACAATAGGTAATATGACCCACGTTGCTGTTATCAAATATCTCAGCAGAAACTTAGTGGCAACAAGAGGAAGAAAAGTAGAGAAAACAGGGAAGACAAGAGAGTATCTTCTTGGTGTCAGCCCCCGCAGGATATCAGTCTGTGCTGGTAGTCTGGACTCCATGACCTGTGAACTTAAACTAATTGGGTTAATTGTACTGTTGGGAGTCTCAGTCATGAAGTTGCAGTAGTCCAAGTCCTGTTATTGCTAAATGGGGCACATATTAGAAGCCCAGTGAGAAAGCACTGTCTTTGGCCAAGTGCTTCTCTATAAAATCTTGTGTATCTTCAAACTTGCTTTCTTAGGCTTAGTTTAACCTTCACTAATGCCTTTAATAATGGAGCATACATGGACCTTTTTATTACCTATTTTTCTGCTGCAGTGGGGCTCACCTTTTTCTACACATAACTTTCATAGGACCAGCCAAGAAATGGTGTAAAGTTAAAAATAAAAAAAAAAACTCTAACAAATAACTATTATATTTCTATCTACCAATGCTAGCATTTAAAACATCAATAAGTGTATTGATCACTAAACACTGATTCTAATCCATGCTAAGATACCATGAAAGAGTAAAGCCCATTTTCAGTCTTTCTTACTTTTAGCAAGTGCCTTGCCCACTTCTTGGAAACCCCCTAAGAATCATATCTAAAACCTAATCTAAAATTTTTCAGATTCTCTTTCTTTTTAAAAGAAGACTTATTTACTTATTCATTCATTCATCAATTCATTCATTCATTCATTCAGTTAACAGAGAGAGAGAAAGAGAGAGAGAGAACACAGGCAGGAGGAGTGGGAAAGGGAGAAGCAGGCTTCCTGCTGAGCAGGGAGCCCAACAGGAGGCTTGATCCCAGGACCCTGAGATCATGACCTGTGCTGAAGGCAGACACTTAACTGACTGAGCCACCCAGTTGCCCCTCAGATTCTCCCTTGAGATAAGAAATAAATCTGTATCTTAGTCTGATTCCAGATTTTTGTTCTTTCATTTTGAGATCCTAGACAGAACTGTCAATCCTTGTTATACCCAGTATTCACCATGTAACTAGAATAGAGGTTGGCTTAATCCTCCATTGAGCTGGCAGAGACCATTTATGGTAAAGCTGGCCTGCACAGCCTGCATCTGTTAAAACCCACTCCCTGTTTGCAGGCATCAGTCAGAGTTACTGCAGACAACAGAGACCCTAATGCCATGGATGGCCAACTTTTATTTGTCCACTTGGAGGTTTATTTCCAAATGCTTGCCTTCCTCACAATTTTGCTAGATTTCTCAGCCTATGCTTATATACTAAAATGCAAAGTAATTACCCTCTTGATTTTGAACCAAGTTGAACAATAGTGAAAGAATAAGAAAGAGAGCAAAATGTTAGCCTTACTTTAATTCAACTGGGAAAGGAGACTAAAATGGGCTTCCCACTCCTCCCCAAATTAGACTTTTGAAGTCATCTGGGAGACAGTTGAGGTTGCAAAGAGACTCACCCAGATAGTCATATTGAATATCTCAGGAAGCTTCACACTTCAAGGAGTGCAGAGAGTTCAACTGCCCAAAAGAATGAGGTGAGAGGTGTTCAGCTACCTTTAATCTATTATCACCACCCAAAATGAAAATAAGGGCCACTGGATGTCATGTTTTACCCTTTTAATTATTAGACAAATCAATCATTCTCCTGTGGAGAAGAAGTAGTTAAAGTTTGGAGAGATGGGCAAAAGGTTTCTTCAAAAAATATTTGATATGGTGAAAGTTTCTTCCTTCCTCCCTCACTTCCTTCCTCCCTTCCTTGCCTCCCTCCCTTCTTCCTTCCTTCCTTTTTTCTTCCTTCCTTCATTCTTTCCTTCCTTCCTTCCTTCCTTCCTTCCTTCCTTCCTTCCCCTTTCCTTTCCTTTCCTTTCCTTTCCACTTTCTTTTTTTTGCTTTACTTCTTTCCTTTGCTTTTTTTTTCTTACCAGGCAAAAGTATACAAAATGGAGAAGACTGTTCTTACAAATGAGAGAGCAATCAAGACCTTTTTGTATGGATTTTACAAATAGTCTCACATATTTGGCAAATTTCAAGATAATCTCTAAGATGTTTTTACCAAATCATAGACATAGATATGGAAATCATCATCAAATTTGATGAAGTACACAGAGGGTTTTACTTCTGCTTGATGAATGACCATGCCAGTTCTCTTAGAGTCATCCGCTTTGGCATATTCCAGCTGTTAGCCTACAAGGCTGTCTACAACTTCTCCTGGCTCCCCCTCTGTAAGAGGAGAATCATTGGAATCTGGAAGGATGTGTGGGTCACCATCTTTATAATAATCTAAGAGCTGATACATGTATAATACAGAATCTTTCTCATAGGTAATGTAAAACCATGTGTTCATGACAGGTGCCTGAGCTAAGACCATCCACTTACATTCATTTTTGGAAAGTTTCTCTGTCTCAGAAATATGTTCCAGTGCTTTGCCAATCATAATTTCTATTAAGGGTGTATCACTGATTCTCTAGGTTGCAATTCTATTAGGAAGGGCTTCAAGTGATGACACTCTTTCATCTCTGTGAAGTTTCAATCCATAAACACAGTCAAATCCATCATATTTTGTAAGATACAAAGAAAGATTTACAAGTACCTGATCCAGAATGGTTCCCTTCCACTGTGTTAGGGGTTCATCTCCATCTTTCCATTCATGCCGAATTCTGCCTATAATGCTTCCCTGAGGCTGGGATGTGGGCCTGTGCTTCTTGTGTGCAGCCTTTCTCTTCATCATGGTAACAGACACACTGGTATTTCCTGTGGCTGTCCTGGGCTGCTGCCCTGCAGCCTTCTTTCCAAATGGGGTTTTCACACCTGTGAGGAGCACAGTAGCAAGACAGGCAAAGAAAGAAAATTGAGAAAAAATATATTCAATGCATGACATGATGAGCTTTTCTCCTAGTTACTGCACTCCATCACCTGTGCCTAAGTTTTCCCTGAAAACTATACAGGAAAGCTGGAAATCAAAACATCCTGGCTACGTGCCTGCATTAACCTTATTCCCTAGTTCTTTCTGGCTATGCTAGAGTAAGAGAGCTGTGGTTGGGGCAAAAGAAATAGAGGGCACCCGTTCATTCTTCTTCCCATTGTCCAACACTTTCCAGGCCAAGGGACATAGACTCACCAAAGCCGCAGATTGTGGGCTTTGTATGCCCAAATTGGGCGCCTTGCTGCTGCCTCTGCTGTGGATCCTCCTGTGGCCAAGGAGTATCAGCAGGATACCAGCTTTTTGCTTGTAAGAGCTGGGAGGGGAGAATGCATAGGCAGGAGGGGCAAACAAAGAGGATACCACATTTGGCTCCCACCAAATGCTGCGGTTGCCAGGGTCTCTTCCTTCTTTCTGTAGCACAGCTTTCTGACAGAAGACAAGCCTCCGTTACTGCCAAACACCATCCTGCCCCTTCTAAGTCTCATGCTCACCACTGTCCTGGATATAGGAGGCTCTCTTTGGCACCTTGCACACCCCTTTCAAAAGTCAGAAACCCCCTACCAAAACCACCTAAGTGCTGGCTCAGCACTTCAAGGTTTCAGGGTCCCCACCCCCACCTTAGTGTCACTGCCCCATCTGCTCTACATCTTCTAGGAATTTGCCTTTATTTTGCTGAGCTCTCCTAGAGTTGTTCCTTATATACAGACACCTGCCTTTTCTGCCATTTAAGGGGATCTGAGATAGGACCAGAGAAATGTACCAAGGTTCAGTCAGCCATCTTGACCCAGTCTCTAAATAGTTTTT
Source organism: Enhydra lutris kenyoni (assembly GCF_002288905.1). NCBI lineage: Eukaryota > Metazoa > Chordata > Mammalia > Carnivora > Mustelidae > Enhydra > Enhydra lutris. The sequence continues at coordinate 700,001 of NW_019154205.1, read as the reverse complement.
ACTGATTGGTCATTCCTAGACTCCTTGAAGAATTTCTCCCCCTTGTTTTCCTCTTTTTTCTTTTCTTTTTCACTAATTGCAAAATAATTTTATGAACGTGGGTATAGTGTAAAATTCAGGAAATTGACATGAAGAAGAAAATGATCCATTGTAAGCACACCTCCTATTGTAAATGGTTTGTAGCAAAATATTAGCATGTTCCATTTTCTTTAAAAAAGTTTTTGTTTTTTTTTAGTTTATGAACATATAATGTATTGCTTTTTTCAGGGGTACACGTCTGTGAATCTCATCATAGCACATATCCTCCCCAATGTCAATTACCCAGCCACCCTGTCAGTGATCCCACCCCCCAGCAACACTCAGTTTGTCTCCTGAGATTAAGAGTCTCCTATGGTTTGTCTCCCTCCCCAGTCACATTTTTTTAATATTATTTTTTATTTTTTATAAATATATAATGTATTATTAGTCCCAGGGGTACAGGTCTGTGAATCGCCAGGTTTACACACTTCACAGCACTCACCATAGCACATACCCCCAGTCGCATCTTGTTTCATTTTCCCCTCCCTTCTCCCAACCCTGCACTGTCTCCCAAATTCCTCATATCAGAGAGATCATATGAAAATTGTTTTTCTCTGATTTACTTATTTTGCTTAGCATAATAGCCTCTAATTCCATCTACATTGTTGGAAATGACAAAATTTCGTGTTTTTTTTTTGTGGCTGCATAGAATTTCATTGTATATATGAAATATATCTTTATCCATTCATCTATTGAGGGACATCTAGGCTCTTTCCATAGTTCGGCTATTGTGGACATTGCTGCTATAAACATTGGGGTACATGTGCCCCTTCTGATCATTGAATTTGTATCTTTGGGGTAAATACCCAGTAGTGCAATTGCTGGGTCCAAGGATGGCTCTCATTTTAACTTTTTGAAGAAACTACATACTGTTTTCCAGAGTGGCTGTACTAGCTTGCATTCCCACCAACAGTGCAGGAGGTGTCCCCTTTCTCTGCATCCTCTCCAACATCTGTTGTTTCCTGACTGGTTAATTTGAGCCATTCTTACTGATGTGAGGTGGTATCTCATTGTGGTTTTGATTTGTATTTCCCTGATGCTGAGTGATGTGGAGCACTTTTTCCTGTGTCTGTTCGCCATTTGGATGTCTTCTTTGAAGAAATGTCTGTTCATGTCTTCTGCCCATTTCTTTTTTTTCTTTTTTTTTTTTAAAGATTTTTTTATTTTTCTGACAGAGATCACAAGTAGGCAGAGAGGCAGGCAGAGAGAGAGAGGAAGGGAAGCAGGTTCCCCGCTGAGCAGAGAGCCCGACACGGGGCTCGATCTCAGGACCCTGAGATCATGACCTGAGCCGAAGGCTTCTGCCCATTTCTTGATTGGATTATTTGTTCTTTGGGTGTTGAGTTTGATAAGTTCTTTATAGATTTTGGATACTAGCCCTTTATCTGATATGTCCATTGCAAATATCTCTTCCCATTCTGCCGGTTGTGTTTTGGTTTTGTTGACCATTTTCTTTGCTGTGCAAAAGCTTTTGATCTTAATGAAGTCCCAATAATTCATTTTTGCCCTTGCTTCCCTTGACTTTGGCGATGTTTCTAGGGAGAAGTTGCTGCAGCTGAGGTTGAAGAGGTTGCTGCCTGTGTTCTCCTCAAGGATTTTGATGGATTCCTTTCTCACACTGAAGTCTTTCATCCACTTTGTGTCTATTTTTGTGTGTGGTGTAAAGAAATAGTCCAGTTTCATTCTTCTGCATGTGGCTGTTCAACTTTCTCAACACCATTTTTTGAAGAGATTGTCTTTTTTCAATTGGACATTCTTTCCTGCTTTGTTGAAGATTAGTTTACCATAGAGTTGAAGTTCCATTTCTGGGCACTCTCTTCTGTTCCATTGATCTATGTGTCTGTTTTTGTGCCAGTACCATACTCTCTTGGTGATTACAGCTTTGTAATCTAGCTTGAAGTCTAGATCTAGGTGGAATTGTGATGCCACCAACTTTGGCTTTCTTTTTCAACATTCCTCTAGCTATTTGAGGTCTTTTCTGCTTCCATATAAATTTTAGGATTATTTGTTCCATTTCTTTGAATAAAATTGATGGTATTTAATAGGGATTGCATTAAATGTGTAGATTGCTTTAGGTAGCATAGACATTTTCACAATACTTGTTCTTCCAATCCACGAGCATGGAACGCTTTTTTCTATTTCTTCCTGTCTTCCTCAATTTCTTTCATGAGTACTTTATAGTTTTCTTAGTACAGATCCTTTGCCTCTTTGGTTAGGTTTATTCCTAGGTATCTCATGATTTTGGGTGCATTTGTAAATGGGATTGACTCCTTAATTTCTCTTTCTTCTGTCTTGTTGTTGGTGTATAGAAATGCAACTGATTTCTGTGCATTGATTTTATATCATGACACTTTACTGAATTCCTCTATCAGTTGTAGCAATTTTGGGGTGGAGTCTTTTGGGTTTTCATCTGCAAAGTGTGAGATTTTGACTTCTTTGCTGATTTGGATGCCTTTTATTTCTCTTCGTTGTCTGATTGCTGAGGCTAGGACTTCTAGTACTATGTTGAATAGCACTGGTGATAGTGGAGAGCTCTGCCATGTTCCTGACCTTAGGGGAAAAGCTTTCAGTTTTTCTCCTTTCTCTTGAGAATGATATTCGTTGTGGGTTTTTCATATATGACTTTGATGATATTGAGGTATGTACCCTCTATCCTTACATGTTGAAGAGTTTTGACCATGAAAGGATGCTATATCTTGGAACACTGAAAAAATAAAATAATATTTAAAAAAAAGAAAGGATGCTGTGCTATGTCTAATGCTTTTTCAGGATCTATTGAGAGTATCATATGGTCCTTGTTCAATCTTTTATTAATGTATTATATCACATTGATTGATTTGCAGATGTTGACCCAACCATGCAGCCCAGGTCACTTGGTCATGGTGAATAATCCTTTTAATGTACTGCTCGATCTTATGTTCGATCCTATGGTTATCCTATGGTATTCTGATTAGAATTTTTGCATCCATGTTCCTCAGGGATATTGGTCTGTAATTCTCAAATTTTGATAGGTTCTTTGTCTGGTTTTAGGATCAAGGTAATGTTGGTCTCATAAAATGAGTTTGGAAATTTTCCTTCCATTTCTACTTTTTGGAACAGTTTCAGGAGAATATGTATTAATTCTTCCTCTTTTTTTGGGGGGGGAGCAATATTTTTAAATTGTTTTTCATGGATGTTCTCATCTTAATTAAAAATCAAACAGATGTAATTTAACAACAGGAAAGGATGATGATTTCAGATAATTGACATTACAAGGAGATCTTGCTGGTAACTCAAATATGCATGTCTTTATTTCATAAGAAAAAACCTCTTAAAAACCCAACACAGAAAGTCCTTCTGAAGTTTACATTTTACTCACTCATGATTTACATGAGATAGAAATAATCTCAATATGGTATTTCAAGTTAAATTTAGTGGAAACATAATATTGTTAGCTTTAGGACAGATATTACCTTTAAATGTTTAGTAGAATTCCCCTGGGAAGCCATCTGGTCCTGGCTCTTGTTTGTTGGGAGACTTTTGATGACTGCTTCAACATCCTTACTGGTTATGGGTTTGTTCAGATTTTCTATTTCTTCCTCATTTAGTTTTGATAGTTTATAGGTCTCTAGGAATGTATCCATTTCTTCCAGGTTGTCAAATTCGCTGGTGTATAGTTGTTCATAATATCTTCTTATAATTGTTTGTATTTCTCTGATGTTGGTTATGATCTCTCCTCTCTCATTCATTATTTTATTAATTTGGATTCCTTTCCTTTTGTTTTGGATATGTCTGGCCAGGGGTTTATCAATCTTATTAATTCTTTCAAAGAACCAGCTTCTAGTTTCATTAATCTGTTCTAATGTTCTTTTGGTTTTTATTTAATTAATTTCTGCTCTTATCTTTATTATTTCTCTTCTCTTTCTGGGTTTAAGCTTTATTTGTTGTTCTTTCTCAAGGTGTAGGGTTAGGTTGTGTATTTGGGACCTTTCTTTATTTCTTGAGAAAGGCTTGCATTGCTTTATGATTTCCTCTCAGGATCGCCTTTGTTGTATCCCAAAGATTCTGAACCGTTGTGTTTTTGTTTTCATTTGTTTCCATGAATTTTTAAATTCTTCTTTAATTTCCTGGTTGACTTATTCATTCTTTAGTAGGATGCTCTTTAGCCTCCATGTATTTGAGTTCTACCCAACTTTCCTCTTGTGGTTGAGTTCTAGTTTCAAAGCATGTGGTCTGAAAATATGCAGGGAATGAACCCAACTTTTGTTACCAGTTGAGACCTGATTTTTGGCCTATGATGTGATGTATTCTGAAGAATGTTTCATGTGCAATAAGAAGAATGTGTATTCTGTTGCTTTGGGATGGAATGTTCTGAATATATCTGTGAAGTCCGTCTTGTCCAGGGTGTCATTGAAATCCTTTATTTCCTTGTTGATCTTTTGCTTAGATGATCTGTTCATTTCAGATAAGGGAGGTGTTAAAGACCCTACTATTATTGTGTTATTGTTGATGTGTTTCTTTGATTTTGTTATTAATTGGTTTATATAGTTGGCTGCTCCTATGTTAGGGGTATAGATATTTACAATTGGTAGATCTTCCTTTTTTAAATTTAACTTTATTTTTTCAGTGTTCCAAGATTCATTGTTTATGCACCACACCCTGGGATCCATGGAATATGTGCCCTCCATAATACCCGCAAATAGGCTCACCCAACACCCTACACCCCTCCCCTGCAAAACCTTCAGTTTCATTCTCAGAGTCCACAGTCTCTCATGGTTTGTCTCCCCCTCTGATTTCCCCCAACTCAATTATCTTCTCCCTTGCCAATGTCCTCTGTGTTATTCCTTATGTTCCACAAGTAACTGAAACCATATGGTATTTGACTTTCTCTGTTTGACTTATTTAACTCGCATAATCTCCTCCAGTCCCGTCCATGTGGATAAAAAAGTTGGGTATTCATCCTTTCTGATGGAGGCATAATATTCCATTGTATATATGGACCATATCTTCTTTATCCATTCACCTGCTGAAGAGCACCTTGGTTCTTTCCACACTTTGGTGACAGTGGCCAATGCTGCCATGAACATTGGGGTACAGATGACCCTTCATTTCACATACCATTGGGATAAATACGCAGTAGTGTGAATGCAGGGTCATAAGGTAGCTCTATTTTTAATTTCTTGAGGAATCTCCATACTATTTTCCAAAGTGGCTGCACCAACTTGCATTTCCACCAACAGCGTAAGAGGGTTCCCCTTTCTCCACATCCTCTCCAACACATGTTGTTTACTGTCTTGTTAATTTTGGCCATTCTAAGTGTTGCAAGGTGGTATCTCAATATGGTTTTGATTTGAATCTCCCTGATAGCTAATGATGATGAATATTTTTTCATTTGTCTGTTAGCCATTTTTTATTTATTTAATTTTTTTAATTAACATATAATGTATTATTAGCCTCAGGGGTACAGGTCTGTGAATCGCCAGGTTTACACTTCACAGCACTCACCATAGTACATACCTTCCCCAATGTCCATAACCAAACCACCCTCTCCCTCCCCCTCCCCCCAGCAACCCTCAGTTTGTTTTGTGAGATTGAGAGTCTCTTAGGGTTTGTCTCCCTCCCAATCCCATCTTGTTTCATTTATTCCTTTCCTACCCCCAACCCCCCCACTTTACCTCTCAACTTCCTCATATCAGTGAGATTATATGTAATTGTCTTTCTCTGATTGACTTATTTCACTAAGCATAATACCCTCTAGTTCCATCCACATCGTCAAATGGCAAGATTTCATTTCTTTTGATGGCTGCATAGTATTCCATTGTGTGTGTATATATATATATATATATATATATATATATATATATATATATATATCTCACATCTTCTGTTAGCCATTTTCATGTCCTCCTTGGAAAATTGTCTGATCATGTCATCTGCCCTTTTATTGATGTGATTACCTGTTTTGTGTGTGTTCAGTTGGAGAATTTCTTTATAGATATTGGATATCAGCCCTTTGTTTATGGTAACATTTGCGAATATGTTCTCCCATTCCGTGGGTTGCCCCTTTGTTTTGTTGTGTGCTTCCTTTGCTGTGCTGAAACTTTTGATCTTGATGAACTCCCAAAAGTTCATTTTCGCTTTTGTTTCCTTTGTCTTTGGAGACATGTCTTGAAGAAGTTGCTGTGGCCGAAGTCAAAGAGTTTACTGCCTATATTCTCTTCTAGGATTTTGAATGATTCCTGCCTCACTTTGAGGTCTTTTATCCATTTTGAGTTTATCTTTGTGTATGGTGTAAGAGAATGGTTGAGTTTCATTCTTCTCTACATAGCCGTCCAATTTTCCCAGCACCATTTATTGAGGAGACTGTCTTTTTCCCACTGGATATGTTTTCCTGCTTCGTCGAAGGTTATTTGAACATAGAGCTGTGGGTCCATATCTGGGCTCACTCCTCTGTTTCACTGGTCTGTGTCTGTTTTTGTGCCTGTACCCTGCTGTCTTGGCGATCACAGCTTTTTAGTAAAGCTTGAAGTCAGGCAATGTGATGTGCCAGTTGTGTTCCTCTTTTTGCAACATTTCCTTAGCAATTCGGGGTCTTTTCTGGTTCCATACAAATTTTAGGATTGTTTGCTCCAGCTCTTTGGAAAATGTCAGTGGAATTTTGATCGAGATGGCATTGAAAGTATAGATTTCTCTAGGCAGTATAGAAATTTTAACAATGTTCATTCTTCTCATCCATGAGCATGGAATGATCTTCCACCTTTTTGTGTCTTCTTCAATTTCTTTCATGAGTTTTCTGTAGTTTCTTGAGTATAGATCCTTTACCTCATTGGTTAGGTTTATTCCAGGTATCTTATGGTTCTTGGTGCTATAGTAAATGGAATCGATTCTCTAATTTCCCTTTCTGTATTTCCATTGTTAGTGTATAAGAAAGCAACTGATTTCTATACATTGAATATGTATCCTGCCACATTGCTGAATTGCAGCGAGTTCTAGTAGTTTAGGGCCGGAGTCTTATGGGTTTTCCATATAAAGTATCATGTCATCTGCGAAGAGAGAGAGTTTGACTTCTTCATTGCCAATTTGAATACCTTTTATTTCTCTTTGTTGTCTGATTGCTGTTGCTAGGACTTCTAACACTGTGTTGAACAATAATGGTGAGAGTGGGCATCCTTGTTGTGTTCCTGATATCAAAGGGACGTCTGTCATCTTTTCCCCATTGAGGATGATATTTGCTATGGTTTTTTTCAGAGATAGATTTTATAAAGTTGAAGAATGTTCCCTCTATCCCTATACTTTGAAGCGTTTTAATCAGGAACAGATGCTGTATCTTGCCCAATGCTTTTTCTGCATCAATTGAGAGGATCATGTGTTTCTTCCCTCTTCTTATTGATGTGTTCTATCACATTGATTGGTTTGTGAATGTTGAACCACCCCTGCATCCCATGGATACATCCCACCTGGTCATGGTGGATAATCTTTTTAATGTACTGTTGGATCCTATTAGCTAGGATGTTGTGGAGAATCTTAGCATCCATATTCATCTGAGATATTGGTCTGAAATTCTCCTTTTTGGTGGGGTCTTTGCTTGGTTTGGGGATCAGGGTAATGCAGGCTTCAAAAAAAGAGTTTGGAAGTTTTCCTTCTGCTTCAATTTTTTGAAACAGCTTCAGGACAATAGGTCTTATTTCTCCTTTGAAAGTTTGATAGAATCCTTCGGGTCCTGGGCTCTTGATTTTTTGGGAGTTTTTTGATCACTGCTTCAATCTCATTACTATATATTGGTCTATTCAGGTTGTCAAATTCTTCCTAATTCATTTTTGGAAGTTTAGAGGTTCCAGGAATGCATCCGTTTCATCTAGTTTGCTTAACTTACTGACATGTAAGTGTTGATAATAATTTCTGATGATTGTTTCTATTTCATTGGTGTTAGTCGTGATCTCTCCCTTTTCATTCATAATTTCATTATTTTGGGTCCTCCCTCTTTTCTTTTGGATTAGCTTGGTCAATGGTTTATCGAAATTATTGAGTCTTTCAAAAAGCCAGCTTCTAGTTTCATTGATGTGTTCTACTGTATCTCTAGTTTCTATCTCATTGATTTCTACTCTAATCTTGATCATTTCCGTTTTTGTGTGGGGTTGGTTTGTTGTTGATTCTCCAGTTCTTTAAGGTGTAAAGACAGCTGGTTTATTCTTGATTTTTCAATTTTTTGGGGGAGGCTTGGATGGCTATGTATTTCTCCATTAGGACCACCTTTGCTGTATCCCATAAGTTTTGGACCAAAGTTTCTTCATTTTCATTGCTTTCCATGAATTTTTTTTAAGTTGTTCTTTGATTTTCTGGAGGATTCTTACATTTTTAAGCAAGGTAGTCTTTAGCTCCCAGGAGTTTGAATTCCTCCCGAACTTTTTCTTGTGGTTGAGTTCAAAGTACTCCGTTGAGTCCTGGTTTGTGACCCAGTATGTGGTCTATTCTGGAGACAGTTCCATGTGCACTCGAGAAGAATAAGTATTCTGTTGTTTTAGGGTGGAATGTTCTGTATATAACTATAAGGTCCCCTTGGTCCAATGTGTCATTCAATGCTTTTGTTTCCTTATTAATTTTCTGCTTGGATGATCTATTACTGAGAGTGGCATGTCACGATTCCCTCTTATTAATGTATTTATATCAATACAACTTTTTATCTTGATTAAGTTGTCTTATGTAGTTGGCTCCTCCCATATTGGGGGCATAAATATTTACAAATGTTAGATCTTCTTGGTGAACAGACCTTTTAAGAATGATGTAGTGTCCTTCTTTATCTCTCACTACAGTCTTTAAAATCTAATTTATCTGATATGAGAATCATTACCACAGCCTTCTTTTGAGGCCCATTGGCATGAAAGATGCTCTTCCATTCCTTCACTTTCAGTTTGGATGTGTCCTTAGGTTCAAAATGGGTCTCTTGTAGACAACATATAGACTGTCCTGTTGTTTTATCCAATCTGCAACCTTGTGCTGTTTTATGGGAGCGTTTAGGCCATTCATATTGAGAGCGATTATTGAAAGTTACATTTTTATTGACATCGTGTTGCCTGTGAAGTCTTTGTTTCTATAGATTGTCTCCATGAATTTCTGTTGTATGACACTCTTGGGTTCTTTCTTCTTTTATAGAACCCCCCTTAATATTTCTTGTTGTGACAGCTTGGTGGTCACATACTCTTAAACCTTGCTCTTCTTGAAAGCTCTTTATCTTTCCATCCATTTTGAATGTCAGCCTTCTTGGATAAAGTATCATTGGCTTCATGTTCTTCTCATTTAGTGCCCTGAATATGCCTCACCATCCCTTTCTGGCTTGCCAGGTTTCTGTGCACATGTCTGAAGTATTCTGATGGGCCATCCTCTGTACATAAGGAATCTCTTCTCCCTAGCTGCTTCTAGGAGCTCCTGTCTAAAATTATGATTCATCAGTTTCAAAGTCAGGTGTTTTGAGGTCTTTCTACATTCTATGATCTTGGGGTCAGCCCTTTCTGCCTCTAGGACATGAACCCTGTTTCCATTCTCCAGAGTGGGAAAGTTTTCATGGAGAATTTGTTCAACTATATCTTCCAGTCTTCTTTCTTTCTCCTCCCTCTTGGGGTTTCCCACAATTTTGTCATTGGAACTTTTCATGGCATCATTTATTTCCCTAATTCTGTGTTCAGGCTTTGAAGCTGTTTGTTCCAGGCCTCCTCTTGATCCATTTTCTCTATCAGTTTGTCCTGTAGATCACTAATTCTATCTTCTGCCTCAGTTGCCCTAGCTGTTAGAGAATTTATATTAGATTGGAGCTCATCGAGTGCATTGTTAACATCTTCCTTGGTGGCTTTCACTTCTGCCCTTAGAGATTCTATGTTGCCACTAATGGTTTTCTCCAACCTAGCCATTGCCTGCGTAATTGTTACCCTGAATTCTCTTTCTGGCATTCTGTTTATGTCCATATCCAATAGCTCTGATGGAGAGGGCACTGTTTCTGAATTTTCCTTCTGTTGGGTGTTCCTCCTCCTAGTCATTTTGGTGGGAGGTGTTTAAGGGGATGTTTATCTGTATATTTCAACCACAATCCAGGAAAAGTGCACCCTGGAACATTTCAGTGCAATCAGACATCACCAAAAAGAAAGAAAATAGAAAAAAGAGAGAGAAAGAGAGAAAGAGGAAAAAAGAAAGGAGAAATCCCAGCCATAATGAGCCCCAGGAATAAAATCTATAAGGTTTATTAACAAAAAGGGACAAACAAAAAGACCAACAAAAGTAAATGACAAAAGAAAAAAAAGGAACTCAGACAAAATGAAACCCATGAACAAGATTTATATAATATCAGAACAAAAACACATACACAGAAATGCTGACAGAAGAAAAAGGTGGGGCAGAGGTCTAAGCCCTTGATGTGGGTGAGGAAGATTATTTTCATTGGTCCTGCATGTATCTTGATATCTTTGTTAAAGGACTCAACTTTCCAGAGATAAAGGGAGATTAAAACTGGTTTATATATAGGGGTAGTATTAATTAGGGAAAAAGGATTACCTTGAAGCTTATATCAAATGTATATTAAAAAGAAAAGAAAAGAGAACATCACAAGTATATGTATAAAAAATCAAGTTAAATGGTTATTATGGAATATGCTTTATTAAACTTCTAGTTGTAATGGTAAGTAGATTAAAAAAATAAAAGAACAGGAATCATGAAAATGGATAAAAAATTGTGTGTATGAAATATACTGGTTTCAGGGCAATACAAAGAGCTTAGTATATTGTTATCCCATGTTGTTCGGGTTTTACAGTTTCATGGCGACACCTTATGGTGGTTGTCCTCTTATTCTTTTGGCTTGCCTTCTGGAGGAGGGTCCTGCTGCATTTTTTTTTTTCAGTCAGTGTTGCTTGGGTTGAGCTGTCCTGTACCCTATCAAGGTGCTGGGCTCTGTGGAAACTGTTTTTTCAGGCTTTTGTTCTCTAGAGGTTTTCATTCTTGTTTTTTTTTGTGTGTGTGTGTGAACTTTTGGAGGTTTAGTGGAAAGCAAACTGTATCCAGACCTCTACCTCAGAGAGAAGCCTTAGTCTGATCCCCTCTGGGTGCTCCAGAACACATAGACTTCCCCCTGCAAACTCCGCTGAACAGCACATCCTCCCACAGGTGGTGCGTATTCCCAACCACTGTCTCAGTGGTTGCCTGAGGTGCCTGCTTGTCTCTGTACCCCTGTGCCACTAAAACAACAAGAGATATTGGCCAAGGGAGTCCGCTTCTGGTAGTGCCTTTGCCAGGATTGCTGTCTGGGGTCCAGGTCCATGCTGTTTGTGCTCAGACCCCATTGTCGTGCAGGTCGCAGAAGGCTGCCTCTGAGGGATCCCGAGTAGAGTCATGCTGGGTTCTCCCACGCGTGGGCTGGGAGCGTCAAAACCCTTGGCTGGATGTAGATGGCCTCAGTCCTAAGGAGTGCCAGCTGGTACCCACACCAAGCTCTCTCAGGTGTGGGCAGGACTGCACTCACACCCTGCAGTCACACAAAGCGTGCAGAGTGCAGAAAGCTTGGACCTAGAGAGTGCCGGGTGGTACCCATGCCAGACTCCCTCACACATGGGCGGGGGTGCTCCCAGCCAAGAAGAGGTGCAGGCAGTGGAATACGGGGGAGCTCGGGGACCCTGGACTAGTGGCTCTGTTGCACTCTCTCTGGCACACATTGTCGCCAGTGGTGGCCATCTTGGGTCCGTGGGCTTAGGCCCGTGTCCATGACCACTTGATTCTACCAGTTGCCCCTTAAAATCTTTTGCTCTTTTTGAGTACCTTCAACCAGACTCCAAGTTAATCCTGGTCTCCAACCACAGGCACTTTCGTATTGGGGTATTGCTTTCCAATGGGTCCCTTCTGGTGGCTTCCTCCCCCTTCTGCTTATTCCCCGATATCAGTCTGAGCATTTGTACTCTGCTTTACCTCTCCACTTATGTCTTCTGCCCCTGTAGAGATCCAGAAATGCATAATTCTACATCTCAGGCTAATTTCATGGGTTTTCAGAGTGTTCTGATAGATATTTAGCTTACTTTATGGGACCAGTTGAAACAGGGTCTCCTAATTCTCTGCCATCTTGCCCCTCTTCCAGTCCCTTCCCACTTTTTAAATTATTTCTTTTTTATTTTTGTGGTTCATTTTGGCTTTGTTTTTTCTGTGGTGGCTTCCAAACAATGCAAATATTGGTAGGGCACATCTTACTTGGGTTATGGTTGATATTTTGGACTCTTTTTATTTGCCCATCTATCATTCTCTGGACAGAATGACAAGAAAGAGGAAATTACTAAAAAAAAAAAAAAAGAATGAGAGGCAGTTTTCTCTTCAACACAGGTAATCAATATGGATAAAAGTAAGATGTCAGTGATAGAATTCAGAATAGCAATTAAGTTAATAGCTAGTTTTGAAAAAAGGACAAGTGACAATATAGAATCTCTAAGAGCAGAAACGAGATCTAATCACCCCAAATTAAAAAGGCTATGAATTAGAAGCAGTCTAAACTGGATTCTCTAACAGCTAAGGTAATTGAGGCAGAAAAGTAAATCAGTGATCTAAAAGATAAGCAAATAGAAAGGAAGGAAGTTGAAGAAAACAGAAATAGGCAGTAGTACCCACTTAAAAAGGCTTGGAGAGATTAATGACGCCATGAAATATTCCAATGTCAGAATTATTGGATCCCCAAGGGTGTGGAGAGGGAGGGATAGAAAGTATATTTGAGCAAATCATAGCTGAGAACTTCCCTAATCAGGGAATGGAAATAAGCATTCATCCAAGAGGAAAAGAAGACCCCTCCCAAAGTCAGTAAAAATAGATCAACACCCCAACATACAACAGTGAAGCTTGCTATACTTACAACCAAAGAAACTAACCTGAGAACAGTTAGGAACAGGAGGTTGCTTACCTATGGAGGGAGGAGCATTTTTAATATCAAACCTGTCCACAGAAACCTGGCAAGGCAGAAAGGGCTGGAAGTCATATTCAGATTGGATAAAAAAGCAGGACCCATCCATATACTGTCTACAAGGGACTCATTTTGAAACTAAAGAGACCTCCAGATTGAATGTGATGGGATGGAAAACCATTTACCATGCCAATTGATCTCAGAAGAAAGCTGGGTTTGCAATCCTTATATCAGACAAGTTAGAAATTAAACAAAAAGCCATCATAAGATATGTAGAAGGACACTATATTATATTAAAGAGCCTACCCAACAAGAAGATCTAAGAATTGTAAATATCTATACTCCCAACACAGGAGCAGCCAGCTACACAAACCAAATAATAAACAAAACAAAGAAACATATTGATAACAATACATTAATAGTAGTAGACCTCAAAACTCCACTCAAAGCAGTGGAAAGATCATCTAAGCAGAACATCAACAAAGGAACAAGAGCTTTGAATGACACATTTGGCAGATGGACCTCTAAGATATATACAGCATATTTCATTAAAAAAAAAAACCAAAAACAGAATACTCTTTCTTCTGAAGTGCACATGGAACTTTCTCTAGAATAAACCACATACTGTGTCACAAATCACGTCTCAACAGATACCAAAAGACTGAGATTATTCCCTGCATATTTTCAAACCACAATGCTTTGAAACTGGAACTGAACCATGAATAGAAATTTGGAAGAATCTCAAACACTTGGAGGTTAAAGAGCATCCTGCAGCAGAATGAATCAGTCAACCAGGAAATTTAAGAAGAACTTAAACAATTCATACAAACCAGTGAAAATGAAAACACGTTGGTTCAAAACCTATGGGATATTACAAAGGTGGTCCTACAAGGGAAGTACATAGATATCCAAGCCTCTCTCAAAAAATTAGAAAAAGCCCAAAGGTATAACCTAACCTTACACCTATAAGATATGGAGAAAGAACAGCAAATAAAACCTAAACCATGCAATAGAAGAGAAATAATAAAGATTAGAGCAGAAATCAATGAAAGAGGAATTAGAAAAACAGTAAAACAGATCAACAAAACCCGAAGCTTGTTCTTTGAAGGAATTACTAAGATTTGTAAACCTCTGGCCAGAGTTATCTAAGACAAAAGGGAAATGACACAAATCAATAAAATCACGAATGAAAGAGGACAGATCATGAACAACATGAGTAGAGATCATTGTTAGAAATTATTGCGAGAAGCTATATGCCAACAAAGTAAGCAATCTGAAAGAAATGGATGCTTTCCTGGAAACTTATAAACTACCAAGACTGAAGCAGGAAGAAATAGTTTCAGCAGACCCATAATGGCAAGGAAATTGAAACAGTTACCAAAAAGGAGAATTTCAGACCAATATCACTGATGAATATGGATGCTAAGATTCTCAACAAGATCCTAGCAAACAGGATCCAACAGCACGTTATGTCGCGGCTGGTGCGACAAATCGACCAGGAACGTGAGGGTAAGAGGATGCTGAAAAGAAATTAAGAGACAAAGAGATGGGGGCAAGAGGAGCACCAAGGAGGATGTCCAATAGTGCCAATTTTATTCAAGGC
>NW_019154205.1:675119-682428 GCF_002288905.1 Enhydra lutris kenyoni | reverse complement strand
GGAGGCACAAGTCAGGGCCTGGTTTGGTTCTCATCTCAAGCCTTAACTGTGGCCTCCCACATTTCCCCCTTTTTTGTTTTAAGATCAATAAAATGCATCTGAGCTAGCATATTAAGGTGTTGCTGTTTTGCACGGACCGATAAAATGCACCACAGTAGTAACAGTGTTATTAGGAGCCCAAAGATTGCAATGAAAATCCAAAATGAATGACGTAGTAGATTGCCAGGATTAAATCCCTGCAGCCCTTCAAGGAACCGGGAAACAACATCAGCAGGGTTATCCACATCAAGTTGAGAATGACTGATGGCTGTTATCTGTCTCTGCAGATCCAAGAGATTTAAACTTACATTACTATGGTACCAAACTCCCTATAAATGATGTTTTGCCACATCCCAGGAATAATTTTGTGCCTGTAGGGGAGTTACACAAATATGTTGAAATCCTCCATGGCACATTAAAGACATTTGGGTCCTAAGAATAGACAGCTGTGATCCCAGAAATTCCACAGCTTCCTCTAACCCATCAAGGCGGCTTAAAATTTTTTTGTCTATACGTTCTTGGGTGGCTAAAGCATAAGAAACATTTTGAGCTAACGAATTAACATGTTTAGCAGTATGAACGCTTTGTGATAAGGCAGCAGAAGAGATAGTAGCAGTAGCAATTAAGGCTACCAAGGCAGAGATGCCCGCTATTAGCAATCCTAAAAAACGTTTAGTTCTACGCACTTGAGCTTGTAATTCTAAGGCTAACTGATATCCATAATTAGCGTACCAAGGTCCTTCTACATCTATGGGTAAGAGTACATAAGGGGGTTGCATGACTAGAAATACCATTCTCGGTCCTGTGCCTCTAGTAGGCAAAGTAACAGGTACACAGTTTGTTAGTATACAATCTTCACAATGAACATTATACATAACATGTTGTCCTTGAATTCCCCAATAAGAATGGGGCATCACAGTTCCTGATCCCACCACCAATAAAAATGGCCTAGGGACACAGGTCTTTGTAGAGAAGTTAAACCGAGTGACCCGAGCAAAACTGTTTTCTCCAGTCATAACAGCTGTTTTTCCCATAGCAGCCACAAGCTTCCACAGTTCAGTGTAATACATTCCTTCAGTAGCAAGAAATCCTCCGGGAAGGGAGACGTTATGAAAATATATTCTGGACATTTGACAATCAGGAGGGCATATAAGATGCGTCTCATGTTGATCCTGATCAGATTTAGACCAGTCAGTAATCGAAAAGCTTGGCACTCCATGTGGAAAGATAACCTGCAGCTTTTCTTGAATACATTCTTTCCAAATGGGTCCTGGAAGAGAGAAATTAAAGATCTTAGGACAGAGGGGGTGCCCTGGAGGGCACATGCCTAATTTAGGGAAGTCGGGTACATCATCCTCTGTGATTTCATATATATCCCATTTTTCTAATTGCTGAATCATGGAGCCGGTATGATCAGTTTTTCTCATGAAGGACACAATATGGGGTGTCTGTTTAACCAACATGCACCCACTAGATAATGGTTTGTCATTAGTGGGCATTTGAAAGCATATGGGCACTTGAGCAGCCGTTCCTGTCCAATTAATATAATGCTCTGCATGCTTAGTTCCTTCAGCATCGATACCTCCAAAGTGATCAGTAACATTAGTTGGGACTCTGGGAGTGGGATTGTCCCAAGTCACAGGCTGCACAGTTGGTGGATCAGGCAAATAGGCCCAATATTGAGTAGCTTGAGCCATAGGCAAGTTAACTAAGGCTAATAAAGCATACAAGACAGCCAAGATAGCCTCATTTGGCAGAACCTGCTTAGGTCTATAGCCTGATTAATGAGATCCCTCATCTGTCCCGCTCGAAGCGGGGGTAGACGTCTCCTTTGTCTCCTCTGATTTCATCGGTTCAAGGCCAGCGTCGCAATTCTTCGTCGTAGAGGCGAGGAGTCGGCACCATCTTTCCAGGAGCCATCGCGGGGCATCCTCATCCTGTGGGAAGATACAAACAAACCCTCGCCCTTTACAGAGAACCGGATCCGGGCCATGCCATATGCCTGAAATTGGGTCTTTCCATCGAGCATCAGGAAGCGGGGAAAAATCAGGATGCCAGAAATGCTCAGCGGCCGTGCGGCCAATGTCATCAACATTTAAAAAATTTAAAACATAAAGTGTTAAATTTAGATGCATATGAGGAGACTATTTCACTTTTCCCTGTAGTATTTCCCCCTCTTTTAATTTTTTGAGTTAAGATTTTAAAGTGTTATTAGCACGTTCAGCAATGGTTTGTCCCTGAGAATTATAAGGAATGCCCATAGTGTGTTTGATTTGAAAAGTAAGACAACATTGAGCAAATGCTTGTGATGCATATGTAGCTCCATTGTCAGTTTTGATGGCTTTAGGTGTGCCCATCTGAGAGAAAGCTGAAAAGAGATGATTTTGAACATCGGTGAATGCTTCTCCGGAATGGGCGGTGGCATGAAGAAACCCAGAGAATGTATCAATAGAAACATGAATATATTTGAGTCGCCCGAATGGGGGAAAAATAGTTACATCCATTTGCCATAAATGATTGGGCATTAAGCCTCTGGGATTAACTGCGTATGTAATTTGAGGATGATGAATAGGGCAGGCAGGACATCTTTTAGCAATCTGTCTTGCCTCTTCTCGAGTTATGTGGAACTGTCGTCGTAATGCAGCAGTGTTTTGATGAGAAGAGGCGTGACTTTTTTCAGCTTTTTGTAAATTAGTAATGGGCAGCAAATAAGCGTGTGTGATTGAGTCTGCAATAGCATTGCCCTTAGCTAGAGGGCCTGGTAAGTTAGTGTGGGCTCGTATGTGGGATATCAAAATAGGATTTCTTCTAGTTCTTAAAAGCTGTTGAATGCCTGTAAATAAATGATACAATTCTTCATCATTAGTAAGAATATAAGCATGAGATAGAAGAGGAAAAGCATGAGCTACATAATGACTATCTGTATATAGGTTGCATGGTTCAGGAAACATTTGTAAAGCTATTTGTACAGCTTTTAGCTCAGCTTGCTGAACGGATTTGGTGGGGTAATAGTTTTGATAGGTTGTATTAGAAAAGGGGGAATCTTTATAAATGCCTATATGACCAGTTTTATCTGCATCAACAAAAATGCTTATAGCCTTTGCTAATGGCTCAGTAACAATGGCTTTAGTATTAAATACAGGTGTAGTAGATAGGAATTGAAGCAGTTTATCTGCTGGCAAATGGTATTTAATTTGTCCAGGAAAACAGGATAAGGCTATTTGCCAACTAAGGTTATTACTAAACAATGTTTGTACCTTGACAGCAGTTAACATTGGCAATAAAAGGAAATCAGTCTCTTTGCCAGTAATATGAATGATGCGTTGGCGGCCTCTGGATATCAATAAGGATAAAAGTTCAACATATTCATTAATAACATGTAATTGATGCAAAGCTAGGTGTATCCATTCCAGAGGTCCTTGAGGTTGCCAAATAACTGCTGCAGGCAGTGATGAAGGCATAAGCATTATTAAATAAATTGGTAAGGTTGGGTCATACTGATTAACATGAGCCTGGGACAATTTATCATTTACAAGCTGTAAAGACCTTTTTGCTTCTTCAGAGAGTACCCGTGCAGACGATGGTGCACTATTTCCCTTTAGGGTGTCAAAAAGGGGTTTTAGTTCATCTGCCGTGATGTGCAGAAAGGGTCTTATCCAATTAATATTTCCCATAAGTTTTTGATAATCATTTAAGGTTTTTAATGGCTGTGTTAGAATAGAGATTTTTTGAGGTCGACTTTTTTTTATTCTCTATGATAAGACCTAGGTATTCAAATGGCGCCATCTTCTGTACCTTTTCTGGAGCTACTACCAGATTATATTGTTGTAGTTGCACAATGAGAAATGAAAAGGCCTTTTGTAGGAGTTCCTCAGATTCTGCCGCCAAAAGGATATCGTCCATATAGTGAATACAGTACACTGCAGGCTCAAAGCGTGCACGAAAAGGAGTTATGGCTCGTGCTACAAATTCTTGGCATAAGGTAAGACTATTAGCCATACCTTGAGGCAATACTCTCCATTGAAACCTTTTAGCAGGCTCTCTATGATTTATACTAGGAATAGAAAAAGCAAATCTTTCACAATCCTGTGGAGCTAATGGTATAGTAAAAAAGCAATCTTTTAAATCCAATATAATCATTTTATACTGTAAAGGAATGGCTGAGGGAGATGGAAGGCCAGGTTGAAGGGCTCCCATCGGTTTCACAGTAGCATTAACAGCTCTTAAATCTTGTAATAATCTCCATTTTCCTGATTTCTTTTTTATGACAAAACTAGGAGTATTCCATGGACTATGTGACTCTGTTAAATGACCCCAAAGCAACTGTTCATTTGTTAAAATTGCTGCTGCCTCTAACTTTTCCTTAGGCAAGGGCCAGTGATCCACCCATACAGGGTCATTATGTTTCCATACAATAGGCAGTGCATGGGGGTTCTTCAGTGGCCCTTGGGAAAACCCAGTCCTGCCCTAGAGGTTTGAACATTAATCGAGACAGGAAGGGGATTTCCTTGCAAAATTTTTCCTAATCCCTTACCTGGGTTATATCCCATTTTTGGCATCAAAGTCATCACCACAGTGGATTGTTGGGGTATAGAAATAGGGGCCATATTAAGGACAACACCCATATCAGTCAAAACATCTCTTCCCCATAAATTGAGATCTATGTCTAAAACAAAGGACTGAAAAGTTCCTTCATGACCTTCTGATGTGGACCAATTTAAAAATTTTTCACTTAATTGTGGAAATCGGGACCGTCCCACTCCCTTAATTGGGACATCTGAGTCAGTCAAGGGCCAATTATGAGGCCAATGTTGTTTAGGAATAACTGAGACATCTGCTCCAGTATCAATAAGCCCTATAAAAGTACGACCCTGTATTGTTAAAGTCATATAGGGTTTGTCAGAGGAAATCAATTGAGTCCAGCAAATGTCTGTTGAACCAAAGCCTTTAGTACCTCTTTTACCTTTAATAGCAGGATTATTGGTCTCAGTTCGAGGCATAATAATCAACTGTGCAATAGGCATATGGGGTTGTAACTGTAAAATTTAAAACAATCATAAATGACAAAAACTCGGAATGGATATGGTTAGAGCTGATGAGACGAGAGTTTACATTTTAGCTGGCAAGGAAATCAGGTTATTTCTGTGACACATAACATTTTTATAATTACAATATCAAGCGATGATCTCTCAAAACATTAAAACTTTAGGAAATGCATAGAATCTCTAGAATAGTTATTTTTTCAAATGTGACCCAGGGTTTATCATTGGTTCAGTAGTACTTTATGAGTAACTTAGCATACCAAGGAAAAGTCTGAGTTAAAGAGATTTATAACTTAAATCTTGTCAACATTTGTTAAAATCTTATAAAGTTTTGAAGCACATGCCTAAATATAATTAGGGATGTTAAACATCTGATAAAACAAAACATAGAAACTGGGTTTTCTGGGCAGGCAAAGAGAAAACCGTTAACAGATTAGTTAACCTAAGAAAACTTTGCCCTTTTAAACAGAGAGAAAACCAGCTTTTTTATATTAGTGTCTTTTCTTTTTTATTATTATTAAGCATGTAGTCTTAAGATAGTGGGTTTACTGGGTTTCCCTCCCATCATAAATGATGTCGCAGACAAAGGGAGGGGGATCTTTGAGATGCTGTCCTGCTCGTGTCCCTCGCGGGAATTTAGGAGCGTCTTAGCTAAGGTCTGTCCGTATAAACCCCGGACCAGGCTACTCCGTGGAGTAGATGACCGTTATGCCATATGATGCCCCGCGAGACTCAGGGTGCAGCCCACTCAGATTCCGTAGCCGAAGCGGTGGAGCCATACAGACACAATCACACAGTCAGGCACTCTTCAGATTCAGACAGGTTGGACACCCACACTCTGGGTAATCCTGGCTAATGGGAGGTGATCAGTCTTACAGTTAGTAGAATTTTGTACTCTTAGAAACACCTTAATCTCTAGTGAAGACTAAGTATTAACCATTTGTGAACTGTTACAACAGAATTCTTCAGATGGCAAATTTATCAATCAGTTAAGTATAAAACATGTTTACCAACAGATTTAAATACTCTTAGTTTCTTTGCTGTAAGAAGTCAAAAGTACAAACCTATGTTTAGTAATTAATGACTTAGCATTTTATCCTGTTTGGTTAAGACCTAAATGTCCAAAGTTTAATTTCATTTGTCATCCAACCAAAACTTTAAACTTTTAGGTTACTAAAAGACTTTGAAAGCTACTTCAGTAATTACCCATTAAAACCTTGAGACAGACAATTAACTATTAGTTTAGTCATTTTTTCTAACAGATTTTAACAAATAACATGAGCTTATTTGACCTTTAGTAAACTTTGATAGAATAAAAGCTTCACATTTACTGCTGTAACTTCAAAGACAAGTCTATCTTAATTAAACCAACAAACTTAACTTAGTTTCAATACTGATTTACATTCCACCTGGGCCCACTCCACTTTGAATGTTTATTTGAGACATGGGTGGGAAGATCTGGAGTGGGGGGTGTTAGGTCCAGGGGCTGCTCTTCTTGTTTCCCAAGAGTGAAAAACAGAACAAAGTGTCACCAGAACAGAGAAAGGGTTCCCGGTTTTAGAGCTCATCAGCTCCAACAGAGGAGCAGACTCCATGCTTTCCCACCAGCAAGGGGGGAAGGGGTTAAGCAGTCCAAGTCGGGCCAGAGAAGACAGGGAAACTTCCCCAAAACAAAGAGAGTTTTGGCAGCTGCTTGGGAATATTCCTTATAGTCTCTGTCTCAAGTTAGATTAACCCCAGTTGGCTCCAGTTATAACCATTAACACAGGAAGTGAGTGAGGGAGAAGCCCCCATGTCTATTAGGAGGAACAGAGAAAGATAAAGTCAGAGTCCCCTTTGTTAGGGATGGCCCAGCAACCTAGGTATACTAGAAGAAGGCTTATTTACGTAATTATCTGCAAGGCCCTTTTGGAGAACTTGGACCCTTTTTGCTTCATAAGGGCCTGCATTGCAGTGACAAAAAGAAAGTTTGTTTCACTGATTGACCTTGCCACATGTTATTTTACTCCTGTTGTGGCCCTGAAAAACCAGGCTCCTCTTACCTGGATTTGGTAACTACTTACCTATCAGCGCGCACCTCCTGAATGTGCTCAGGTCCCTGTGCCGGCACGACAAATCGACCAGGAACGTGAGGGTAAGAGGATGCTGAAAAGAAATTAAGAGACAAAGAGATGGGGGCAGGAGGAGCACCAAGGAGGATGTCCAATAGTGCCAATTTTATTCAAGGC
>NW_019154205.1:669790-672119 GCF_002288905.1 Enhydra lutris kenyoni | reverse complement strand
GGAGGCACAAGTCAGGGCCTGGTTTGGTTCTCATCTCAAGCCTTAACCGTGGCCACCAACAACGTGCTACAATGGGCTACAATGATGGTTCAACATTCGCAAATCAATCAATGTGATACAACAAATTAATAAGAGAAGAGAGAAGAACCACATGGTCCTCTCAATTGATGCAGAAAAAGCATTTGACAAAATCCAGCATCCGTTCCTGATTAAAATGCTTCAAAGTATAGGGATAGAGGGAACATTCCTGAACTTCATAAAATCTATCTATGAAAGACCCACAGCAAATATCACCCTCAATGGGAAAACTTGCAGCCTTCCCGTTGAGATCAGGAACACGACAAGGATGCCCACTCTCACCACTCTTGTTCAACATAGTATTAGAAGTCCTAGCAATAGCAATCAGACAACAAAGAGAAATAAAAGGTATCCAAATTGGCAAACTCTCTCTCTTTGCAGATGACATGATTCTTTATATGGAAAACCCAAAAGACTCAACCCCGAAACTACTAGAACTCATACAGCAATTCAGCAATGTGGCAGGATGCAAAGTCAATGTACAGAAATCAGTGGCTTTCTTATACACTAACAATGAAAATATAGAAAGGGAAATTAGAGAATTGATTCCATTTACTATAGCACCAAGAACCATAAGATACCTGGGAATAAACCTAACCAAAGAGATAAAGGATCTGTGCTCGAGGAACTACAGAACACTCATGAAAGAAATTGAAGAAGACACAAAAAGATGGAAGACCATTCCATGCTCTTGGATCGGAAGAATAAACATTGTTAAAATGTCTATACTGCCTAGACCAATCTATACTTTTAATGCCATTCCGATCAAAATTCCACCGGTATTTTTCAAAGAGCTGGAGCAAATAATCCAGAAATCTGTATGGAACCAGAAGAGACCCCGAATCGCTAAGGAAATGTTGAAAAACAAAAATAAAACTGGGGCATCACGTTACCTGATTTCAAGCTTTACTACAAAGCTGTGATCACCAAGACAGCATGGTACTGGCATAAAAACAGACACATAAACCAGTGGAACAGAGTAGAGAGCCCAGATGTGGACCCTCAACTCTACGGTCAAATAATCTTCGACAAAACAGGAAAAAATATACAGTGGAAAAAAGACAGTCTCTTCAATAAATGGTGCTGGGAAAACTGGACAGCTATATGTAGAAGAATGAAACTCGACCATTCTCTTACACCGTTCACAAAGATAAACTCAAAATGGATAAAAGACCTCAACGTGAGACAGGAATCCATCAGAATCCTAGAGGAGAACATAGGCAGTAATCTCTTCGATATCAGCCACAGCAACTTCTTTCAAGATATGTCTCCAAAGGCAAAGGAAACAAAAGTGAAAATGAATTTTTGGGACTTCATCAAAATCAAAAACTTCTGCACAGCAAAGGAAACAGTCAAGAAAACAAAGAGACAACCCACGGAATGTGAGAAGATATTTGCACTTGACAGTACAGATAAAAGGTTGATATCCAGGATCTATAAAGAACACCTCAAACTCCACACACACAAAACAGACAATCATATAAAAAATGGGCAGAAGATATGAACAGACACTTCTCCAATGAAGACATACAAATGGCTATCAGACACATGAAAAAATATTCATCATCATTAGCCATCAGGGAGATTCAAATTAAAACCACATTGAGATGCCACCTTACACCACTTAGAATGGCCAAAATTAGCACGACAGGAAACAACATGTGTTGGAGGGGATGTGGAGAAAGGGGAACCCTCTTATGCTGTTGGTGGGAATGCAAGTTGGTGCAGCCTCTTTGGAGAACAGTGTGGAGATTCCTCAAGAAATGAAAAATAGAGCTTCCCTATGACCCTGCCATTGCACTACTGGGTATTTACCCCAAAGATACAGATGTAGTGAAAAGAAGGGCCATCTGTACTCCAATGTTTATAGCAGCAATGGCCACGGTTGCCAAACTGTGGAAAGAACCAAGATGCCCTTCAACGGACGAATGGATAAGGAAGATGTGGTCCATATACACTATGGAGTATTATGCCTCCATCAGAAAGGATGAATACCCAACTTTTGTAGCAACATGGATGGGACTGGAAGAGATTATGCTGAGTGAAATAAGTCAAGCAGAGAGAGTCAATTATCATATGGTTTCACTTATTTGTGGAGCATAACAAATAGCATGGAGGACAAGGGGAGATGGAGAGGAGAAGGGAGTTGGGGGAAATTGGAACCATGAGAGGTGAACCATGAGAGACTATGGACTCTGAAAAATAATCTGAGGGTTTTGAAGGGGCGGGGGGTGGGAAGTTGGGGGAACCA
>NW_019154205.1:662324-669690 GCF_002288905.1 Enhydra lutris kenyoni | reverse complement strand
GAGTATTATGCCTCCATCAGAAAGGATGAATACCCAACTTTTGTAGCAACATGGATGGGACTGGAAGAGATTATGCTGAGTGAAATAAGTCAAGCAGAGAGAGTCAATTATCATATGGTTTCACTTATTTGTGGAGCATAACAAATAGCATGGAGGACAACGGGAGTTAGAGAGAAGGGACTTGGGGGAAATTGGAAGAGGAGGTGAACAATGAGAGACTATGGACTCTGAAAAACAATCTGAAGGGTTTGAAGAGGTGGGGGGTGGGAAGTTGGGGGAACCAGGTGGTGGGTATTAGAGAGGGCATGGATTGCATGGAGCACTGGGTGTGGTTCGAAAACAAGTAATACTGTTACGCTGAAAGGAAATAAAAAATTTAAAAATTAAAAAAAAAGATTAATCCCCCCCCCCCACACACACACAAAAAGAGTCCAGGGCCATTTGACTTCCTAGGGGAATTCTAGCAAGCATTTGAAAAAGAAATCATACCTATTCTACTGAAGCTGTTCAAAAAAATAGAAATAGAAGGAAAACTTCAAACTCTTTCTATTTGGCCAGCATTGCCCTGTCCCCAAAACCAACA
Organism: Enhydra lutris kenyoni; assembly: GCF_002288905.1. Taxonomy (NCBI): domain Eukaryota; kingdom Metazoa; phylum Chordata; class Mammalia; order Carnivora; family Mustelidae; genus Enhydra; species Enhydra lutris. Next base: position 669,107 of record NW_019154205.1, on the reverse strand, counting down.
AGGAGCCCATCAAAAAGGATAATTACGGACCAATATCCCTGATGAACATATATGCCAAATTACTCCACAAGATCCTAGTCAATAGTATCTAACAGTACATTAAAAGGATTATTCACCACGACAAGGTGAGGTTTAGTAATCTGATGCAAGGGCAGTTCAATCTTTGGATATTAATCAACGTGATAAGGCACATTAATGAGACAAGAACCATATGATCCTCTCAATTGGTGCAGAAAAAACATTTGACACAATACAGCATACTTTCTTGATTAAAACTCCTCAAAGTGTAAGCAAAGAGGGAACATACCTCAATATCATAAAAGCCGTCTATAAAAATCCCATAGTAAATATCATTCTCAATGGGAAAAAACTGGGAACATGACAAGGATGTCCATTCTCAACATTATTGTTCAACATAGTACTAGAAGTCCTAGCCTCAACAATCAGAAAGAAAAATAAATTAATGACATTCAAATTGGTAAAGAAGAGGTCAAACTCTGTCTTCACTGATGACATGATACCTTTTGTGGAAAACTGCTGGCCAGACTTATCAAGGAAAAAAAAAACTGGGGGTAATGGGGAAGGACCCTAACTAATAAAATCATGAATGGAAGGAGAGCAATCACCATTAACACCAAGGAAATAGAAATAATTATTATAAATTATTACCAGCAACTGTTATGAAAAAATTAAGCAAACTCTCTCTCTCTTTGCAGATGACATGATACTTTATGTAGAAAACCTAAAACATTCCACCCCCAAAATACTAGAACTCATACAGCAATTCAGCAATGTGGCATGATATTAAATCAATGCACAGAAATCCGTTGAAGTGTGTGGTTTTAAGGAATTGACTCCATTTACAATAGCATCAACAACCATAACATAGTTAGGGATAAACTTAAACAAAGAAGTAAAGGATCTATACTCTAAATACTACATAACGCTTATGAAATAAATTGAGAAGGACGCAAAGCGATGGAAAAATATTCCACGCTCAAGGATTGGAAGAATAAACATTGTTACAATGCCTATGCTGCCCAGAAATATTTACACATTCAATGAAATCCCTATCAAAATACCATTGACATTTTTTTACAGAGCTGGAACAACCAATCCTAAAATTTGTATGGAGCCAGAAAAGACCCCTCATCACCAGGGGAATGTTGAAAATGAAAACCAAAGCTGGGGGCATTACAATGTTTGATTTCAAGTTATATTACAATGCTGTGTTGATCAAGACAGAATGGTACTGGCACAAAAACAGACACACAGATCAATGGAACAGAATAGAGAACTCAGAAATGGATCCTCAACTTTACAGTCAACTAATCTTCAACAAAGCAAGAAAGACTATCCAATGGAAAAAGGACAGTCTCTTCAATAAATGGTGCTGGGAAAATTGGACAGCCACATGCGGAAGAATGAAACTGGACCATTATCTTACACCATACACAAAGATAAATTCAAATGGGTGAAATACCTCAACATGAGACAGGAATCCATGAAAATCCTAGAGGAGAAGAGGCAGTAAACTCTTTGACATTGGCCACAGTAACTACTTTCAAGTCATGTCTCCAAAGGCAGAGGAAACAAAGCAAAAATGAACTTTTGGGCTTCATCAAGAAAAACAGCTTATGCACAGCAAAAGAAAATTTCAACTAAATTTAGAAGCAACCTACAGAATGGGAGACGATATTTTCAAATCACATTACAGATGAAGAGCTGGTATCCAAGATGTACAACGAACCTATCAAACTCAACACCCAAAAACGAATAATTCAGTTAAGAAAGGGTCAGGAGACTTGAACAGTCACTTCTCCAAAGAAGATGTATAAATGTCTACAGACACATGAAAAAAAGAAAATGTTCAACACCACTAGCCATTAGGGAAATACAAATTAAACCACAATGAGATACTACCTTACACCAGTTAGAATGGCAAAAATTAACAAGATTGGAAACCAGAAATGTTGGCACAGATATGGAGTAAGGGAAATCCTCTTACACCGTTGGTGAGAATTCAAGCTGGTATAGCCACTCTGGAAAACAGTATGGCAGTTAAAAAAGTTAAAAAAAAAAAGTTAAAAATAGCGCTACCCTACAACCCAGCAATGGCACTACTATGCATTTGCCTCAAACATACAGATGTGGTGAAAAAGGGACACGTGGACCCCAATGTTCAAAGGAGCAATGTCCACAATAGCCAAAATGTGGAAGGAGCCAAGATACCCTTCAACAGATGAATGGATAAAGATTTGGTCCATATATACGATGGGACATTACTCAACCATCTGAAAGGACCAATATCTACCATTTACACTGACATGGATGGAACTTGAGGCAATTATGAAATAAATCAATCTGAAAAAGGTAATTATCATGTGGTTTCACTCACCCATGGAATATAATGAATAGCACAGAGGATCATAGAGGAAGGGAAGACAAAACTGAATGGAAAGAAATCAGAGAGGAATCATGAGAGACTCTGGACTCTGTGAACCAAGCTGAGGGTTACAGAAGGGAGGAGTTGTGGGGATGAGATAACCAGGTAATGGGTATTAAGGAGTGCATGTGTTGTGATGAGCAGAGGGTATTATACACAGCTAATGAGTCATTGAACACTATGTCAAAAAGTAATGATGTACCTACCATATGATGGCTAATTGAATATAAAAAAGATAGATTTCCTTCCAGAACCTGGAGTATTGATTGCTTGTGAAATGCAGGTGGGGTTCTGTTGTTGATAAACTCTTATTCTCTTGGTCCCCAGGTGAGGTTTATACAATGAGAGGTTAAATCTACCACACCTCCTTAAAAATTTAGTTCCTGTATTTGCAGGTCTTCTTGGAGAAATGGCCCTAACACTGCTTTGCCCATTTGAAATGCAAGAACACAGGAAGTACCTTAGGAATGAAGCTTTGTAATAAAATATTTTTTGTAATTAAAAAAATGCAAAAGAAATTTAAAAACACATGGAAACAAATGAAAATGAACACCAGTGGTCCACAATCTATGGGATGCTGCAAAATCATTAAAATATTTACTTATACATTTTAGAGGCAAGAGCTAGAGGGAGAGGGAGAGACTGAGTTGGGAGATGGGAACAAGGACAGAATCTCAAGTGCACTCCCTGCTGAGTGGGAGCACATCTTAGGGTTTGATCTCATGACTCTGACATCATGACCTGAGCTAAAATGAAGAGTAGGACACTTAACCGACTGAACCACACTGGTGCCCCAGCAGCAGCATTTTTAAGAGGGAAGTATATAGCATACACACCTATCATAGGAAGCATGAAAAAAACTCAAATAAAGAAACTAACGTTACACCTAAATGAAAAATGAAAGAACAGCAAACAATTTATAAAGCCTGAAGAAGGAAGGAAACAAAAAGGCTAGAGCAGAAACAAAGAAAGAAAGAAATGAAAAACAGAATAGACCAATGAAACCAGAAGCTGGTTCTTTGAAAAAAAATTAATAAATTTGATAAACTCTTATCCAGACTTGTCAGAAAGAAAAGAGAAAGTTCCCAAATAAATAAAATCACAAATGAAAGAGGAAAAATAACAATCGACACCACAGAAATACAAAGTATATGAGAATATTATGAAAAACTATATGCCAACAAATTGGAAAAGCTGGAAGAAATGGATAAATTCCTAGAAACATATAAACTACTAGAACAGAAACAGGAGGCAATAGAAAACTTGAGTAGACTAATAACCAGCAAGAAACTTGAATTTGTAATTAAAAAACTTCAAACAAATGAAAGGGCCTGATGGCTGCATGGGCAAATTCTACCTAATATTTGAAGTGATTTATTACCTATTCTTCTCAAATTATTAAAAAAAAACAGTATAAGAAAGAAAATTTACAAATTCATTCTATGAATGGAACATTATCCCGATACCAAAACCAGATAAAGATACCACAAAACCGGCACCTGGGTGGCTCAGTGAGTTAAGTCTCTGCCTTCAGGTTGTGGGTCCTGGGATCAATCCCCGCATTGGGCTCTCTGCTTGGCAGGGAGACTGCTTCCTCCTCTCTCGCTCTGCCTGCCTCTCTGCCTACTTGTGATCTCTGTCAAATAAATAAATAAATAAATAGATAGATAAAATCTTTTAAAAAAGATACCACAAAATAAGAGAACTACAGGACAATATCTCTGATAAATATAGATGTAAAATTCCTCAACAGAATACTAGCAAAATGAACCCAAAAGTACATTTAAATAAATCATTCATCATGCTCAAGTGGAATTCTTTCCTGGATTAAAATGTGGTTAAATATTTACAAATATGTCAATATGATATATCACATTAATAAAACAAAGCAGAGCTATATGATCATTCCAACAGATGCAGAAAAAGCATTTGAGAAAGTACAACTTCTTTTCACTGTAACACCCTCAGCAGAATAGGTTTAGAGGGGACATACCTCCGTATCATAAAGGTCATCTATGAAAAATCCACAGCTATCATAATCTTCAATGGGGAAAAACTGAGAGCTTTCCCCCTACAGTCAGGAACAAGACAGGGATAGGCATTTTCACCAATGTTATTTATAATAGTACTGGAAGTTCTAGCCACAGCAATCAGCCAACACAAAGAAATAAAAGGCATCCAAATTCATAAAGAAGAAGTAAAACTTTTACTATTTGCAGATGATATGAGTCTATATATGCAAGACCTGAAACAATATGAAAAAAATCTGCTGGATCTTACAAACAAATTCAGTTAAGTCACAAGTTACAAAATCAAAATACAAAAATCTGTTGTATTGGGACACCTGGGTGGCTCAATGGGTTAAAGCCTCTGCCTTAGCCTCAGGTCATGATCCCATGGTCCCGGGATCGAGTCCTGCATTGGGCTCTCTGCTCACCAAGGAGCCTGCTTTCCCCCCTCTCTCTGCCTGCCTCTCTGCCTACTTGTGACATCTGTCAGTCAAATAAATAAATAAAATCTTTAAAAAAAATCTCTTGGAAGGGGAGATGAACCATGAGAGACTATGGACTCTGAAAAACAATCTGAGGGGTTTGAAGGGGCGGGGGGTGGGAGGTTGGGGGAACCGGTGGTGGGTATTAGACAGGGCACGGATTGCATGGAGCACTGGGTGTGGTGCAAAAACAATGAATACTGTTATGCTGAAAATAAATTTAAAAAAATCTCTTGCATTTATATACACAAGCAGCAGGAAAAAAAATCAGGAAATCAATACCATTTACAATTGCACCAAGATCCAAAAGATACCTAGGAATAAACCTAACCAAAGAGGTGAAGGACCTGTACTCTGGAAACTATAAAACACTGATGAAAGTAGCTGAAGCTGAGACAAATAAATGGAAAGATATTCCATGCTCATTTATTGGGAGAGCAAATATTTTTATAATGCCAATACTACCCACAGTAACCTACATATTTAATGCAACTCCTAACAAAATACCAACAGCACTTTTCACAGAGCTAGAACAATCCTAAAATTTGCATGGAACTACAAGAGACCCTGAAAACCCAAAGCAATCATAACAAAGGAAAGAAAAGCTGGAGGCATTACAATTCTGAAGTTAAAGTTATATTACAAAGCTATTGTAATCAGAACAGTATGGTATTGGCACAAAAATGAACACATAGATCAGTGCAACAAAATACCATCCCCAGAAACGAACCCACAACTCTATGGTCAAGTAATCTTTGACAAAGCAGGAAAGAATATCCAATGAAAAAAAGACAGTTTCTTTAACCAAAGATGGGGCAACTGGACAGCACTTCTGCAAAATAACGAAACTGGACCACTTTCTTACACCAAACACTAAAATAAATTCAAAATGGATCAAACACTTAAATGTGAGATATGAAAGTATAAAAATCTAGAAAAGAACACAGGCAATAACATACTAACTTCTTATTAGCTATGTCTCCCGAGGCAAGAGAAACAAAAGCAAAAATAAACTATTGTCGCTATATCAAAATAAAAAGCTTCTGCACAGTGAAGCAGAAAATCAACAAAACTAAAAGGCAACCTAGTGGAGAATATATTTGCAAATGACACATTCAATAAAGTGTTAGCATCAAAAATATATAAAGAACTTATAAAAGTCAACACCCTAAAAACAGTACAATTAAAAAGTAGTCAGAGACAGGAATATACATTTTTTCCAAAGAAGACATGCAGCTCTAGATTCACCTCCATGCAGCCTTGTTGGGGAATCTGAACTGTTTCAGTCTATGCCTACTGTGCATGCCTACTAATGCTTCATCGCTTTCCTTTACAATGTGCAAGAAAGTGCACCATGAACTGGAGGAGGTGGAGACTTTTGGCTTCCAGGCAAAAATTTCCCAAGATACCTTCTATTCCAAGAAGGAGATTTTCCTTTAGGAGTTGATCAGTAAAGCTTCTGACAATTTGGACAAGATTTGCTATGATAGCCTGACAGAGAAGATTTTACTCTTGTTCAAATGCCAATAGTTCATTTTTGCTTTTGTTTCTCATGATTTTTTTAAAAAAAAATTTATTCAAATTCCAGTTAGTTAACCTAGAGTGCAACATTAGAATCACTTGTACAATTTAGTGATTCAACATTTACAAAAACCATCTGGTGCTCATCAGAGCAAATAAACTCTGTAAACCCCATCGGTTATTTAACCCATCTGTTCACTCATCTCCCCTCTGGGAGCCATGTATTTGTTCTCTATACTAAGGACACTGTTTCTTATTTTTCCTCTCTCCTTTTTAATCCTTTGATCTTATGTTTTATTTCTTAAATTCCACATGAGTGAAATAA